>NW_027424282.1:106298-142719 GCF_003597395.2 Chelonoidis abingdonii
TATTTACTAAACAAAAAAAAAAATTTTTCTCCACAACTTTTACTTTTTTTTTATAGATTTGAAAAATAAAAATGACAGCACGCCAAGGAGTGATATTATATAATATATATTTTCAGAGTTTAAAACAGGGAGCATACTCCTCTTGCAGCCAGCAGCCTTCAAGAGAGTTTCTGTTGAAAAAATAGTCTCCAAAATACTGAGGTTTTATATCATCCTACCTTTGTTTCAAACAGCTTCAAAATAGTAGCTAGCAGGTTGATTTGATGCTCAGCTCTGAAATACTAGATACTTAAGGATTGGCCCCTTCCTAACATTCCTTTTGTGAGCTGGGGTGGAGGAATATAGCTGTCTCGCAAACTGAGCTGCCTTTGGCTACATTTTTTTCTTTAGTAAAATACATTTTTCTGTAGGGCTTCTTACAGTTATATAAACAGTAATCCCAATCCTTAATGTAACTGTCCCATCCAAGTGGACCTTTTGCCGTATACTACTATCTCTTTGGGCTTGTTTTCTTTTCATGCATAAAGTTTTGGGGTGGCGATTGAAATAAAATGGTTGTATCACAACCATAATAAGCCCCAGAGCTTTTAAATGTGTTTGTCTTTAGAGCAAATGCTTGTTCTAAAGCATGGTGAAAGTTTGTGAACTTGAGACATTTCAGTTTTGGCTTAACCCTGTGTGTGGGGTGTGTGTGTGTTGTTTTTTTAAATATATTAATTTAAACTTTTAATGGCTTTGAATTGCTAGAAAAGAGTGACCCATAGCATTCAAACAATCCCAGGTCATATTAAACTGTCCAATAGAGTTCTGCCAACTCCTGGGTCCTTTAAACTGTCCAATAGCCTCATCAATCCAGGTTATATTTAAACTGTCCAATAGCAACTGGACATTCCTGAGGTTTTATTTCATTTCATATTAATCAGAACTCACCCACCCACCTCTCTTACTATTGGGGGACACCAGTCAAATTTATCTCCTATGGCACAAGGTAAGTAATCACAATACCTTCGCTATTCAGTGGGGGTGTGGTTAAAACCATTCAGTAATTCAACAGAATGAGTCAACTCTATTGTACTCAAACACGTCTCTGAACCATCCCTGTTTGTTTCACTGTTGTAAGCAGAGTCAGGATGAGATCTACCCTGACATCTGGTGGTGAGTTGTGGAAAAGAACGTCAGGGGCTGGTCATGAGCCCACAGTAGCCCAAATAGTTACTTTGGCTACTGTGGGATCCCCAGTTTCTCTGTTATTGAGGCAGGAAGAATAAAGTGTTAACCTGAATATGTGAATCAAGGACAGTGGAACTGTACTTGGCCTTTTATGATGGAGGGACTGACCTTCAACTAAGTAGCATGCGCCAGGCAAGGGACATGGGTTCCAAAACCCAGTAAATTGAGAGAGACTGGGGACAGGTATTTGTACCTGGTGATGCACTGACCCATCCCCCAATTCCATTGCCTTTACTGCACAATGTTAGTGCTAATTTTGATTTCAAGAGGAGTTTGGTTACAAACTGCAGAGCGGTATTCATTTTGGGCTAATGGTGAACAAGTACTGAGGTCCCCCTACAACTTAACACAGTAAGTGGTGATTTTAGCTTGTAGTAGGGTAGCCTCAGTGCCTCACTGGCTGGGGGCTTGAGCCAGTTTTGCATTGTATTATTGGAATGGAGTTCCTAGATACTCAACCCAGTCCTTGCTGTTGCCAACTCTGATGGGCAGAATGGTTACGCTGTAAACACATTTTTAGGATTTTTCCCCTCCCACAACATACATTTCAGCTTTTTGCTGTAAATGGATGTCTTTTTTACACAAAATCACAAAAATTAGATTCTCACAAACCATTTTTTTTAATTTAAAAGACATACAGCTCCTTGAAAAGAAACCAAGAGGCTCCATGAAAACTTTTAGCTCACTTAAGGGCCAGAGACCTTCTAACAGAAATGCAGATAGTCACAAAGCCCCTTTCAATAGATGTTTTTTTAAAATTTACATATTTAAATTTACAAATTTACATATAAAGTTGAAGTCCAAATCACACAGTCATGGTGCCGTTGGGCTGGGGCCTCTATGACACAGCCCTCACAATCTTCAAAAAGCTTTTCCCTAAGACAGTGATTAAGAACAGCACAAACAGCAACGCATACAATAGTCCACATAAATTTTTACGCTCACAATGTGGCACTGGCTCAGCAAGTTCCATGCCAAACCTTCTCCTAAACTCCTTATAACCTTCATCCTCAAAGTCCTCTTCAACAATTTTTAGCAGCATTCAGCAAAAACAAAGTGGGCCCGGTTCATCTTTGCTACTTGATGCAACGTTGTCCAGGGCCTCCGGGTCCTCTAGAAAGGCATCGTGGAGCTGTCTCAGACAAGAAACAACCATTCATTTACCTGAGTGACATCTTTTCTGTTCAGCTTATCCGCCGGTAATTCCCCCAAGCAATGATCGCCTTCCTCCTCCAGGGTGGTGGACAACGAGAGGCCACTATGCTCATCAGGGTGTCTCACGAATGGTTGGGCTTCGGGTGCCATCTTCTGTTCCCAGCTCACACCCCATATACTTGGGTGGGAAGCTAGGAATTGGTGACATACAGCCAGCTACACTGGCTGTACACTCTATATGCTGGTTCTCTGGGTGTTTAGGGATTTGCGCATGCTGGGGAATTCCTTGCTGCCTCTTAGGGCAGCTTTATGGCTACTTTGCCCTGCTCCACTGCAACATAGGGCAGCAAAAGGGTGACTTTACAACTAACCCCACCCCTATTGATGCACCTACCCGTGATTGTTAGGAGTCTGAGTTTAGGTATCTGGGTTTGGAAAACCCACTCACCTGGCATCAAGTTGTCTGATGCCTTTAAACATCGGTCCCCTTGTTTTTCAAATATCTATTTGAAACACCACAATGCTGATAGAGATTTAAATGCCCTAATCAGGACCTCTGCAGGTGGCTATAATGGATATTTAGGCTTCTACCTGCAGATTTCAGTGCTTAACTTTAGCCGCCCAAGGCCTTGGTATTTGTCTTGCCCAAGCCTATGAGTTGCTGAGTGTTCTCAAACTCCCACTGATGTTATGGGGAGATAAGGATGCTCTGCCCTTCAGAGAAGGCTCTCAGCAGATATAACTCATCCTCCAAAGTTAGCTACTATGATCCTCCACCTCATAGCAAAAAGTCACTGAATGGTCAGGTTTCTAGTCTCCATCACCACCTCATTCTCCAATTTACTGTCCCCCTGGTTCAGGGCCTGTGAGGATTCACCAGGCAGCAGTTAGCAGAGGAGGGCGAAACTCAGAGGGAGTCTGGGATGTTGTTGCTTATAGTTCTCAATGGGGAGACAACGTTCATGGAACAGTTGACTATTGGAAGGAAATCAATAGAGACCCCTGTTGAAGTGACACATTCTGCTAATTCAAAAGTGACTCTATTAAGTAATATGGGTTCCCCTAATCCTGTAGTGTTTCCTGTTTTGGTGTTTGTTTTCTCTACCGTATCCAGCAGCTTATCCCCGGTCCATGTTCTCATGTTGTTATTCCCTAGTATTCTCCACTCTGTTTATGTGTATTAAGGGGCACTGGACAAATCCTGATGACTCTTCACATTTCTTTTTCAGGTGCTGGCCGTGTATCTCACAAACAAGGTCATATGTAAATAACTCAGCTCCAGATTTTGTATACACTGTGCACATGTTTCCTATTAAACTCTTTGAAGTATCTGTTTCAATTGCTCAGAGGCCTGATTTCATTTTTCAGAGAAATTGGGGCTTCTTCAATGTCCACTGTAACCATGATGTGGGGGCTTCCTCCCTTGCCCTTTCTCCATGGAGCTGGAAGTCTTCAGCTCAACTCCTCTCTAGGGTCTCTAATCACTCTTCCGGGATCCCCACAAAGTTAGATCTAATCCCTGTAGTTAGATCTGTGCCCTCTACTGCTGTGGGGAGGGCGGATGCACCCACTAGTGGTGTTTGTGTGAGTGCATGTTTGTGTTATCCACCCACATGCGCCCTCTAGTGTTCAGTATTGTTGTTGTTCATCAGAGGTGCTATACTTATAACAATTAATGGAGCGTGTCCTTGAACTCATCTGTCAGTGACCTAAGTTTTTCAGGCAGCAGGATCTGTGCCCTATCCCTGCCCTGCCAGACATTTCTGAGCAGCTGCCTGATGCAGCGTAGAGACAGCCTAGGAAATCGTGGGCTTGTGACAATGTTGTTCCCTGACATCTGTAATGGGGGAGCAGGAGCGAAGAAGGAAGGACAAAGGGTTCTAGACCCAATTAGCGTCAGGTCCCAGTGGGGCCCTGAGTCAGCCTCAGTGGACCTCCCTTGTATACGGCTCCCCCTCTGAAAGCATTGCTGCCCCCTGAACTGGCATTGGCTGTGATGCACGACACTCCCTGGGAACACATGGGACGTGGCACCTGAACCCCCGGACTCCTCGCTCACAGGGCTTTTCCTTTTCTGTCCCCAGAACGTGACTCTCCCTTTCAATGCCCTCCTGAAGAGCACCTCCTTCTGGGACAGCAGAGACAAGTGGACGGTGGGGTCGCCTTGACAGTCCCGCTGCAGAGCATGGAACTGGCTGCACTGGCCACTGCGCTCTGGTCTCTGGAGATGACAACACAGAACATGACAGAGTCTCTGGGTGAGGGGGGATGTGTGGCTCTCAGCACCACCTGCTGGCTGCTGTGAGCTATGGGGTTACACTCTGTGCCCCAAATCCATTGGAAGTTAGAGCCTATATACCATTGTGATGTGAGCCTGTGTTCAGTACAGACACAGAACAGCATTGCCCCTGCACCAAGAAATATAACCCAGCCCCGCCAGTGCCCCCAGGAGCAACAGCAATGCCCGAGAAGGGTTTAAATGTGATATTTGGCATTTTACCGCTAGGGGCTGCCACGTTGAGCCAGGCATCTCCCCCGCCACACACACTACTCCCCCTGTTGGGGACGCAGCATCCCCAGGGAGACACAGCCAGAATAGGGGGAGGGAATATGGGAGGGGTGATCAGTGGAACTCGGGAGGGCACCAAACTTCCCCCTTCCATAGTGCGGAAGAGCTCTGAAGCCCCTCCAGCTCCAAGCGGAGTGGGAGGGGGGTGGATCTGACTCAGAATGGACAGATTCCCAGGGAAGTGGTTTCACAGCGAGGGGCTCTGTCATTCCTCACCTCCACCCCCAGCAGCTATCCAGACATGGCTCGTCACAGGGAACTGCAGCCAGCACAGAGAAGTCTTCATGCTGAGAGCTCATGAGGAGACGACGGACGTGCACTGTAATACAATCACCAGGGCAGCCACACAAGGTACCATCCTGGGGATGGCGACACCCAGGGCCCAAACCATGGCACAGAGTGGTTCCCTGGCACCCTCCCTCCACATGAATCCCTAGGCCGGCCCCGGTCTCTGTTTCTAGCCCTGGAGTGCTCCTTGCTGGCTGAGCCAGTGGTTCTCAGGCCTTGGGCCATGGAGCTGACACCTTCTTTCCTGCCTGTCCCACAGCTTGAGCCCCGAGCAGTGAGGATTTGGGGGTGCAGAGGAGAGACGGCTCATGAGAGGGTCTCTAGTATGAAGTGAGCCCAGAGAATGGGAAGGGCAGGGAACGCCCTAGTCTAGATAGAACCCCAAATGAAGATGTGGGGGACCAGAGTAACGTGTACCCTCAGCTGCCTATTCAGGGCCCTGAATCCTTGCTTTGACCCCTGGGCACCTGGCCGGCTCATTCTTTGCCATAGCGATTTCATCTCCCTAATGAGGGATCATCTCCTCTCCCAGCAGGTTTGAGGGCGGCTGCTTTTATTTCCTACTGCACCCTGGACTCCATCGGCCTTAGACTTTTGTGTTTTGTTTTATTTTGCTTTGTGACTTACTTTGTTCTGGCTGTTATTACTTGAAACCACTTAAATCCTACTCTTTATAGTTAAACAAAAATGATTTTATTTATAAACCCAAAGTAAGTGATTAATTCCTGGGGGAGCAACCAGCTGAGCATAGCTCTCCATCAGTGATACAGAGGGTGAACAATTTATGAATTTAACCTGTATAAGCTTTATACAGAATAAAACAGATATATTTGGGGTTTGGATCCTTTTGGGAGCTGGGTGTCTGGGTGCTGGAGACAGGTAACCTGCTGAACTGTTTTTAGTTAAGGTCTGCAGCTATGGGGACATGGCCCAGATCCTGGGTCTGTGTTGCGGCAGGCAGCGTGTCTGGATCAAAAAGGCAGGGTTCTGAAGTCCCAAGCTGGCAGGGAAACAGGCTCAGAGTTAATTTCATCACATCAGGTGGCAGTCCCAAGAGGATCTCTGTGATGAACCCATCCCACTACCACCCCGTAATCTGAGAAAACTTCAAACCACCCCCGGTGCCTGTAAGAGGCAATACACCCCCTCTCGAGTCTGTGTATAACAAAGAGAACTTTTAATAAAAATGGGAAAGGAACCTGGTAGTAATCTGGGAAATCCCAGAACCAAGATTCAAAAGCTTGTGACCATGAGTAAGGCAACGATATTTTTAATAAAAATCACAGCCAGGTCGTGGGCAATAAACAACAATTCACGGAAGCCTCTGACCTGTCCTGACTTTCACTAAAAATATACTGACAAAATGAGGAGGCAGGTTCACCTCCGTGCCCGCTACATCTGGAGCTCTGGGATCCCCAAAGCCACTGCCCCACTTCAAAGTCCCCTGTCCTCACAGCAGCTGAGCAGTTGTGCGGGATCTCACCCCCTGTGGCAGCAGGGAGCTCCAGTTCCCCATCACCTGCGGCAAGTGGAAGGTCTAGGGTCCCCCACTGCCCACCGGGGGCTGGGCTGCTGTAGGATCCCCTCACCCTCCACAGTAGCTGAGAGCTCCGGGGGGGTCCGTCCTCTTCCCATCATGGCTGGGCAACTGCAGAGGGTCCCCTGCCACCAGCCAGAGGGGAGCCAAGGATGCTTGGTGGTGGAGACGGCCTTCCCCATCCACACCGCCACGCCACATGCTGCCCCTTTTCACAGCATCAAGAAGATAAGCAACGTGTCCAAGCCCCTCGGGGAGGAGCCAGGCCTTGGCAGCAGGGCCTCACCAGGTAGGGCCCAGCATGGTGCCTCGTAGCCAGGGCCGGCTTTAGGCACCGCGGGGCCCGATTCGAAGGAGCTGCTGCTGAAGTCCTGCCATTGTCGTCGGCAGCAGCTCAATTGGCGGCATTCCGGTGGAGGGACTTTCCTCTGTGGCAGTGATTGAGCTGCCGCCAAAGACAGTGGCGGGACTTTGGCGGCAGCTCCTATGGGACGTTGCGGGGCCCTCTTAGTGGTGTGGGGCCCGATTCTGGGGAATCAGCTGAATCACCCTAAAGCTGGCCCTGCCTGTAACCTTCCTTCCCCATCAGGCTATGGAGCTCCCCACCCCCTGGTCAGTTCTGAGTGCGAATTATTGGGGGGCAGAGCTAATTGGAGGGGAAAGGCCGCCTGTCAATGACCTCCAGGACATAATCATAGCCTTAGCCATGAGAAAACTCCTACCCCAGAATATATTGGGCAGTGTCTTTTGCCTCAGTTTCTCCTCTTGCGGTATGAAAGTCCAACAAATTCTCCTTTAACTTGCCTTTGCCATTTACCCCACTGACAGTTGCTGTCCTTGGTTGGCGAAGACCCAGAGTTCAGAGCATTCATGTGAGATCAACTCCTACCCAGGGCCGGCTCTGGCTTTTTTGCCAACCTAAGCAAAAAAAAAAACAACCTGTGGGGCGGCTGGAGTGGCGAAGCAAAAAAAGAAAAAAAAGGGAGGCCATACCGCCCTAGGATTGGAGGGAAGCCACCCCTTAGACTCTGCCGCCCCAAGCACGATCTTGCTTGGCCGGTGCCTGGAGCCAGCCCTGCTCCCGCCAGTGGGGTGGGAGTTGTGGAGATGGTGTCGAGAAATGCCTTGGCCGCTGCTGCCACCACCAGGGCTGACGAGAGGGGGGAGGAGCTGGTACAAATTACCGGGGCTCGGTGGTCCAGAAAGGGGCCCGGGGCCTGGCTTCCCCGGCTTTGTTGGCTCCGTTACCCAGTCCGCCCTTGCTGGGCATCCCAAAAAATTTTTTTCACTGGGGCCTGAACCCGCTCTCGGTGGCCCTGGCCACTACCATGTTTACAACTGAGGTCTGGTCTGAACTACAGACCTATATCAGTGGAACTACATCGCTCGGGGGGGTGAAAAATCCACACACACCTGCCCTCTGTGCGACGTAGTTATACCAACCTGACCTCGTGTAGACAGTGCTGTGTGGGCAGGAGAGCTTCTCCCGTCGACTCAGCTACTGCCTCTCGGGGAGGTGGATTAACTACACTGATGAGTGAGCTCTGTCCCGTCAGCTTAGAGCGTCTCCATTAAAGCGTCACAGCAGCACAGTTCCCTTGGTGCAGCTGTGCCGATGCAGCGTGTTAAGTGTAGACGTGCCCTAAGGCTCAGCAGCTAGACCTGGTTCTCAGTGATTTCAGCTCCAGCGATCACTGAACAAACCAAACACTCTCCAGTGTGTCTGATCAGCTCTGCCTTTACACAGTGGCGAGGGAGATGATCAAATGGTGTCTAGGACTCTTTAGGCAGAGCCCACACCCCCTGATACAGACACCTGTCCCCACCCTCTTTCTCTCTCACAGGGATTTGGCCTCCCTACCCCCCTGCTTAGCGAGTGAGCGTCTATCAGGGCAGGCTAAGCACAGTTCTGCTGCCCTTTCCTCACACAATCAGGGTGACAACATGCCATTCCCCTACACTCCCTACTAAAGTGATTTGTAACCCAACACCTGCCAAAAGGGGTCACTTTGGCAAAGCAGCTCCCTGTGCTGAGTTCCTAGGCACAGTAGGGTGCTTAGGCAAACACCGTCTGCTCCTGGAGTCTGATTCCCCAGCTCATCACTCCATGTCAGCAGGGGAGCTCAGTCCGACCCCACTTACACAGCAATGAAGAATGTGGAGGGAAAGTGGAGCCTTGCGTGTCGGAAACACCTCCCTGCTTCCACCCAGCTCCAGACACTGCAGTCTTTGCATGGGAGAGGAAGCTACTGGTTCGTTACAAACAGCTGATTGCTGCTCCTCGAGGTGGGAAAAGGGAGCAGGGTCTGTCTTTCCTGCGCTTTGGAACCCTGTTGGAACCACCCCCAGCAGCTGGAATATTCCACAGAAAAATCAGGCGTAACCCCACTGAATTCAGTAGAGTTACTCCTGCCCTGCACCTGGGAAAATAAGAGCAGTAGCTGGCCCTCCTCAGTACCACACTGGTGTCCTACAGCTCTGACTCATCTCCCAAAGCCCTGGAAAGTGGCCAGTCTCCAATCTTAAGTGTGGATGCTCAGAGGAAGGAATAACCGATGTCCTGATCAGGAACCCAAAGGGGTATTGTCCCTAGGACTTTACAAGGCCTGGTGGTTGAGGAGATACAAAGAGCCTTTCACCGCCAGAGCAGCAGCTGACCCCTTGTTGAGGAGAGGGGCCAGACTATCCTGTGTTGGACCTGCATGCTAGGACTACCTACCTCTTCTGTAGCTCATTTCCTCAGTAGGTCTCAAAGTCCTTTACAAAGGAGGCCATTATCAGTATCCCCATGTTACCTAAGGTTCCTGGGAAGCAAGTGGCAAGTTTTGGAATGGAAGGTCTGGGAAGCGCAGTCCCTGACGATTGTTAGATAGTGTTGGCAGACTCTCCACACCCAAGTCTGGTGACATGGAGCTGAGCTGCATCCACATTACAAAACATTTGGGCTCTGATTTCCATAACAGTGGGACTTTGGCTGTGACCCCACCCCCTAGCAGACTGTGCAGTCCTGAGTCAAACTAACTTCTATGTGGACAGAAGTGGGTCTTGGTCTTAAACCTAAGTCAGAACCCTGGCTTAGTATGCTGTGTAGACATACCATTGGTGTTTACCAAATAGGCATTGTAGGCACATGTCTAGGGGCACTGGGCATTCTAAGGGCACTTTACTCTCTAAAACTGTGTGCAACATGAAGGACAGTTGTAGGTGGGTGGGTGGGTGGGGGGCTGAAGATGCAGTGCCCAGGGGCATATAAAGTGTAAATCCAGCCCTGCCCTCCAGGGCTTGAAATTCTGCCACTTTAAAGTTACAAACTGATGCAGAAACATCTCTCAGGCACCTGAGTCACTTTGATTCTAAGTAAAAACCTTGTACGTTTTTTAACTGCTGCTTCCATTGCTGTTGCTCAGTCCTTTGCTTTGGGCCAGGTTATGTCCCCTTCTCTCAGACATTGTCTTTGAATTCCCTCATTGGTTTGTGGTATTAATAATCTCCCCTGCAGCACATAGGACATTTCCAACTGAGTGCTAGTCGGCTACTATTTTTAGTTCTTCCACAGACACAGCTACGGTTTCACCTTGCCACCTCACTCTGTGATGACACTTGAAATGTTCTACAGTAACGCTTGGCTGTGGTGTCTGTGCTTGCTTTGTTCAGATCTCTTGCAGATCTTCTGAAGTTTTACCTCCTGCTTCCTGGGAGTGCAACAAACTCCTGAAGAGAGAGTAGGTTTTATTTAAGCAGCCCTGAGGAATATCACTCTGTTTGTCTTATATTTATAATCTCATTTACAAGGAAATTACTGGCTCCGGCTTTCCATAGATAAATGCTGATCCTCACTTTCTACAGGAAACTTCAGTTTTCCCATCACTCTCCAGTCTTACATTTTTCCTCAACACCGATGTTCTTAAGTGACTGCTCAGTGCAATGAACATAAGTGCTCAAGAGAGCCCTCTGGAAACTTGCGGCTTCATTTAAATGCATCCTCACAGAATGTGCGTGTACAGGCACTGGAAGCCCCATGGATCAGTGCCTCCTGCACCGTCCCAGTGCTACCTGCCCGCTGTGATCAGCTGTTTATCGCTGGTGTAGAGGGGGTGGAGAGCGGAGGGAAGGGGTGGGAGGGGGCGGGGTGGGTTCAGGAAGAGGCAGGGCAGGGTTGTGTGCTTGGGGGAACAGGTGGAGTGGGCGCAGGTCCTGGGCCAGAGCTGGGTTGGGAAGAGGAGTGGGTGGGGGTGGAGGTTTGGGGGAAAGGGTGGAGTGGGGGGTCAAGCACCCTCCAAACAACTAAGGCAGTTGTCACCTGTGTGTGTGTGAATTCCAACGGGGGTGCTAGTGTTGTTGGTGTGTGTGGGGGGGGGGGGTCCCACTGACTAAAAGAGGAAGTAAGTGGCACAGGATAGCATAGGCTGAGCTAACAATCCAAGTCAGTTAGGGCAAGGTTATATCCCATAATATTCTGGGCAACTCTGCCAAGACCACTTTACTACACCCCCCTCCTCCTGCCCCAGAGAGATGGGGCAGAACCGTGGACCCCCCTTTCCCACCTCCAGGAGCAGCAGCAGCAGCAGCAGCAGTGTCCCTTTTCTCCCACAGAGCTGACAGTGGGGACCTCCCCATATTTACCTCGGCAGCCTGGGTGTCTTGCGGGGGAGAGGCAAGCATGCTAGGCTCTTACCCTACTGCCCCTACCCCACAAACCCCCTGCCAGGGACGGCTGGTAGAGCCCCCCCGCTCCCCCCCCCACAGGGCTCAGAGTTAATGCCCCAGTGTGAGGCACAGTGCATCTCCCCTCTCTCTAAGTGACTGTCTCACAGCCTGGACGAAGGGTGGCTGCCACACGCACCAATGTCAATAACGTCTGGCGCAGGCCAGAGCACCCTCATCCTGGTGCGGGGCCCACCATGATCCCCTCCCTCCTGGGCAGGGCCCACCACATTCCCCTTCCCCTGCAATCCTCTCCCTTCTGGATAGGGCCCATTATGATCCCCTCCACCCCTGATCCTCTCCCACCCGGACAGGGCTTACCACGAAACCAAGCACCTCCCCCTCCCTCCCTGGGCTCACCAGAAGGCCAAGTTCTTCCCCCCCCCGCCCCGGGTAGGGTGGTCAAGCCCAAAGCTGCCAACTTAAGCCCCTCCCTGATCTTTCACAGCAGGCAGGACCCAGCACAACCCCCCCACTGACCCCTCAGTTCTGCTTAGGGCCCAGCATTGGCTTGAGGCCCCCTGCTCCTGCACAGGGTGTTCTGCTCACAACCTATGCACAGTGAGATAGGGAAAGGGGAAAAAAATCTTCCTAGCAGGTTGCCACATAAACCAGAAATCTATAGGTGACCCAAGTCCCTGCTGATGGCAACTGGTCGAGAGCACAGGGCATATCAGAGTTACATGGATCCCCTTGGACATACTAGTCCATCAAAGCATGTCATGTGAGGGCGCTAATGAAAGACTGTCTCACACTGGTCCCCATAATCGTTGAGACGTCTGTATGCAAAATATGAGAACAGCTGTGTACAAATCCTGGCAATTATCATCTCTAGGTCTGTGAGTTAAGGTAAGTCACCAAATGGTAATCCATGTACTCCAGGTATGGGGCGGCGGGGGGGAGATACTTCGGTGGGGGAGGGAGATACTTATCTCACTAGAATTTGTCATGTGTGAATGAAGGACTGGATGGTTCACAAGGGGCACCTATTTACAGTCTGGGCTAAGCTATCTTGTAGGAGACAGGGAAATGGCTTGGTAGTGAAGCTTAGGCTCTAGAAAGTGCGTTAGGATTTTGTTCTCTACATGTGACTGTGACGCTGGCAAACCAGATGTCAGCTCTGCCAGGGCTTTAGGCCTCAGTCAAGCACTGACAAATTCATTGCTGACAAGTGTGTTAGCATGGTTAAGATGGGTACTGGATTATGACAACGTTTTTAGTGTTTAGAATTTATGAAATGTTTGCAAGTTGTTCCATGTATTAATCCTATTTCTGTCCCCTATGCCATGCTACAAGGTCATATTACATGTTTGCCCCATAACTGTAAAATGATTGTTCTGAATAAGTCACCAACCAGGGAAAAAGCTTCACCTAATGTAAAATGCTGAATCCTTACAGAAGGTGTTACCTCTGCCCATCAGGAAGGTCAATTGAATCCAAATGGGCCATTGCGGGACATCACAACACAAAGACTTTGTTAATGACCCCATCGCACTCATGGAGAGGCTCCTGCAAAAGGGCTCGACCCATCAGCTTGATTTGTGGAAGAAGGAAATAAAACTACATGACAAGGAACTTTCTCATCTCTCTCTCTCTCACTCTCTTTGCTGTTTGGACTCTCACAGGGCTGGAGCTAGGAAACAGGAGCTGAGATCCCCTGGCTCAACCTGGGTTAGCCCTAGAAGACATTCAGTTCTGACAGGTTACTGCAATTCTGTCACCTTTTGGACCCTCAGAGTGTAACTCCTTTGCATATGCATGCTGCCTGTTTTCACTCTCTTGTTTCTTTTGCCTAGTTAATAAACTGTTAGTTAGTTTATTACTGGATTGGCTACGAGCATTGTCTTTGGTGTGTGATCTAAGGTCCAGCTTGCCTGGCAAGATAGACTGGAATGCCCACAAGGACAGTGACTCCACAATAAGACTGTTATAGGGCTTCAGGAATTCACTCTTGTTACAGGGTAAGTGAAAGCTAATCATAAAACAACATAGCACCAGTTTAGGGTCTCTGCCCTGAGATTGGCACTCAGGGTTGTGGGCAGCTCCAGACAGCATGACAGTGACCATTTATCTCCAATATTCTCACTCTCAATTATGGGAATCTCTGTTTGATGATAAACTCATTCTTGTTTTCAGCAGAACCTCAGAGCAGTTAACCACACACCTCATTTGGAACCAGAAATATGCAATCAGGAAGCAACAGAGACCATTCCTTTGCTAATGGTTGTGAGATTGCTTCAGCAACTAGTTCCTTAAGTAGAACAAATTGCATTGGGCCCTGGCATTTTGAATACATCTAACTTATCAAACTATTCCTTAACCTGATCATTCCCTAGTTTGGCTTGTGTTCCTTCCCCCTGGTTGTTAATATTAATTGTGTTGAGTTCCTTGTCTCTGTTAACCATTAACCTGAAGCAAAATAGGCACTGAGTCACTGTGGGGGGAAGAGAGCTGTGCCCCCTCACATTTTCCAGGAACGGTGATTGTATGAAGGTTCCCAGCCGCTGGGGGAGATGTGACAGAGGGTATGGCTACACTTGAAACTTCAAAGCGCTGCCGCCCCAGCGCTTTGAAGTGCAAGTGTGGTCACAGCGCCAGCGCTGGGAGAGAGCTCTCCCAGAGCTACACGTACGCCACATCCTCTACGGATGTAGCTTGCAGCACTGGGAGCCGCACTCCCAGCGCTGCGGCACTGTTTACACTGAGGCTTTACAGCGCTGTATCTTGCAGCGCTCAGGGGGTTGTTTTTTTCACACCCCTGAGCGCGAAAGTTGCAGTGCTGTAAAGCGCCAATGTAGCCATGGCCAGAGACATGGTTCTCTGCAGTTCTGAAAAGAGGAAGGGTGACTGAGTACATGTGTTTCCTTTTCAGACAAGATGACAAAAGGGGGAGCCAAGCCAGGTGTCCCTGAAGCTGGGATGTTTTGGGAAAGGGAAAGAAACCACAGAAAGCGGTTTGGACTGGCACAAAGAGCACCAGAAAGAGAGGTCACGGGATGGAACACCCCCAAAGGAGCCCAGGACTTAAACCCTCCTGAGAGCTGCAGCAATTTGGAGAGCACAGCAGACCCTTGGATGACCTGGCCCCAGGAGAGCACTACTGTCCATTCTTCCCCTGTTTTCTTCTGACATTACACCCAGGCCTGGCCAGCCTAGGATTGTGCGTGTGTGAGTATGAACATGGGTTAGGGCTTGGGGCACTGATGCTTTCTTTCTTCCCCTGCGTGAAGTGGGAACAGCCCCAGCACTCTCTGCTGTTATTTTAGTATTTTTATTAATAAAGCTTTAAAATTCAGACACTTGGTGTGCCTCATCATCTCCTCCCCAAAAAGATCCTGTGGTCCCAGCCTGATCAACAGTGGACCAAGGCAGGTTGGTAATGAAAATCTGTCACAGGAGAAGCTCAGAGCAGTTGCTTTAGACCACATTTACCAGAAGTGTGAAGAGTATGATCAAGTGGAGCTCAAGGAACAAGAGGGAGAAATAGCATCTGGAAGAGCAGGTAACACCCAGACTGCAATAGTGGACGATCCCACCATCACTTCCTCCCAATCAGCTGACTCCTTAATAACAGGCCCAGATCCTGCAGATCTCACACACCACTGAAACCAAGGGCTGGGCCATTTGAGTGAGCTCTGCGGAATTGGGCCCGACATACAGAGCTGTGTGGTGCTCACCTGAGAAAGGGATCCTGTTCTCTGGAAGGGGATGGGGCGGGAACTGAGCAGGTTTCTACTCTGGCATGTGGCTTTTCAGACATTGCGGTCAGAGGGTGCTGGACAGAACCAGGCTCAGACTTCCCAACTTGGTTCAGCAGCATTTTGTCACATGTTTGTGTTTGGTGTTTGGGTAGTGTAGCAACAAGGGATCTAAAAGTAGATAGATAGATAGATAGATAGATAAAGAGATAGAGAGATAGTCTTGTAACTGTATTGGTCCCAGGATGTGTGAAAGACAAGGCGGGTGACAACCCTAACCCTAACTCTGTTCTTGGACCAACTTCTCTTAGTGCAAGGGTCAAGCTCCTGAGCTTCACTGAGCTGGTCTTCAGATCTGGGGAAGGTAAACAGAGCGTCCAAGAGTTCAGTCTAATCACCATCCAGTCTGGCTATCTGGCTGCAGGTGTTGGCTGGGGTGGGCAGAGCTACAGGTGTTGGGGGGAGCTGTTTTTCAGGGTCTGTCTCCTCCCCTCTCAGCCTGATTCATTCCTTTCTTTTCCTAACATGCTTCCTGCCCCCCACCCCGCCAATTCCATGGGGCACTGAATCTCCCCCCAAAAAATTACAAGGGTTTGTGTGATTTAATTTTAATGAAAGGAAAAAAATAGGTAGACATATGGGGTGTGTTGGAAGGAAAGGGAAGCATTTAAGTAGCCAGGCCATATACTTACTAAAATTCTCAGAAGGCGGGGGGCTGACAGCTCCAGCTAACACAGTTAGTTCATTAATTTTTAAAGCATCCAGCCTGGTTGTTAGGCTGCTCACTCAAGATGGGTGAGGTGGGAGATTGAGCAGATGACAGCTGTTAAATATTTGGGTAGCATCATAGACAGTCCTGTAAGATGCTCGAAAGATATGGATGCCTGTAGCTCATATAGCAGCAGCTGCTGCCATATTTCAGGTCCTTCAGGAACCTCTGTGGGGACATCATGACATCAGACTTGCCACGAACTTGTGGACCTATAGAACCACAGTTATACCGACCCTGTCCTATAGAAGTGAAATGTGTGTGGTGAGGAAGGCTGAAGAACACCAGACTGATGTAAATTCTCATTGTTTCCGTCAGCTGTTTCATATCTAGTGGCAGGACAGGATCAGAAATGAGGATATTAGAAGCCAATCGCAGCAACTGACTCCATAAGCACTGGTTTGGGTTCAGCAGCTTTCTTGGTTGATCGAAAGACCAACGAATTCCAAAGCATGTGTACCAAGAAATGCTACTAAAGAGCCGGCATTTAAGTGGGTGCCAAAAGCTTACGATTGCCAATGATGGACATAAAAGGAGTATGCAATCAGACCAGCTAAGTATCTTGCCAGAGATCGATTGACCAGGGTGGGGCTCACTTTGCAAGGGGTCATGTCCCAGATTTGCCATGAATTGGAATCTAATTGAATTAAGGTGGACAATTCTGGAATATGGGGACATTTCTGACTTCAGAAAATTAGTGATTGGTTTGTGCCATGAAGCAGAAGGAAGCAGAGTTCTTATGTTCATGTTTTTTATCTTGTCTAATGTAACTAGTTCTTTTTTTGTTTAAAATACATAGGGCCTGATGCTTAGTTACACCAAGGTCCCTTTATATCAGTGCAAAGGGCCCTGTTTGGAAATTGAATCAGGCCCTTCACCCTCTGCCTCACTGACATCCAGCAGCAGTAAGTTCCCCTAGCTAATTCTGCGCTGTGTACATTTTGGTGACATGTTTGTGGCAGTGCCTGCAATGTGCCGGTGCATTCCAGAAACACAAGAAGGGATGTTCCTTGCTCTGAGGAACTCACAGTCTAAGGATGGACAGACAAGGAGGGGCCAGGGAAGGGGAACCCTATGCACTGAGTGTGGGAAAAACTCCAGGATATTGTACCAATTTCACAATAAAACCTGTTTGGTGCATGTGCCTAGGGAGTAGAGGATGCATTGTTGGCAGTCCTTTGCGCTTTTCTTTTTTTATGTGTGCAGAGGTGCACAGATGGGAAACTGGTACTTGGGAAAACAACTGCTCATCAGCTATTGCTATAGTCATCACTATGAGTGGGCTGGCTGTTTTATGGAATAATAGATCATTTCCAGATACTGGAAAGTAGGCTCCTTCTACATGTGGATTCTCCACCTGGAATCATTGGACAGGTACTGGAACATTTCACAGACAAAACCTGCAATTGGTCTTGTCACTGTATGGGCAGGCCACCATGGGAGTGTGTGCACGTGTATCTGATTAGATTTTCTAGTACACTAATCTTGTGAGATGAGGTTTTCTGAGAAGGATACTTGAGAGGAAGGGGGAATGGCTTAGCTCTATGTCTGAAGGTCACAGCATTGATAAACACACTGGAGATGAGTTCAGAGGTGTCTGTGTACATTTGGATTGGTTGATCTTTCCTAATGAATCATTGCACTACCGGCTGATGCACGGGATCAGCCTTGTTCTGCTGGGTAAAGTCACATCAGTAAGGACGGTTTTGATTCCACTGAAGGTGCTGGAGCTCCAGCCAGACAGGCTGGGTCTATTTTGGGGAAGGAACTAATGCTGAGCTCGCTCGGGTTGGGCACTAGTCCTGCCCTTGCATGAGCACAGCCAGAGGGGCGGGGATAACAGCAACACCACTATACGTTGGGACTTTGTATAGAGCAGTGAGACGTCTGCTTCCCCCAGTTAAGGAAGCTTTTCCTGCACGTTGTTTGTAAACAGAACAGTTTGTCTAAAGTGGAGAATAAACTCCCCCCCTCTCAGTGTATATAAAAGAGCCCCTAAGCCCTTATCCAGGCCTCCAGCACCCTGGTGCTGCTCCCTGGTATGCTGACCAAGGAGCAAAACGCTAGCTCCCCTGTGCTAGTACAGGTGTTGTTTGTGCTCTTGTGATGACAGCATGAGGAGTGCTGCTTCATTGCCCTGGTGAGACCGCAAACTGCCTGGTTCTGAGCACAAGTGTGGAAGAACAGTCCAAGTGTCTTAAACTTTCAACGCAGTGATTGACGCTGGGGGCGGGGAGTAGCTTGTGCACCTACACTGAGTCCAAAGCAGCTTGTCTGATGCTTGCAACTGGGGGATGATGTTAGAGCTGCTGCTGTTGATTATCTAAAATGTCTTGCTTTTTAATCTAATTGCAGGAGCTGGTAACTGAAGACCAGAGAAGAGAAAAGGCTGCTATTGAGTGCTCATCTTCCCTGAGAAGGAAGGGAACAGCTTGTTTTAAAGACAAGCTTTGTGTTTGTTCCTGCTACATACGGAGGGGCTGGGCAGTGCTGATTCCAGCCCCCAGACTCTGGGAGGATAAGGAACTAGTTCAGGCTGCCAGTGACCTGCAGGAGGGAGATGATCTTTTGACAGTGACAGATGCCTCGTCCTAAAGGCCTTTGTCTGCCCCTTTCTAGTGACTGTTTAGTACAGGCATGCATCCCCCACTCCTGGGTCTCTCCTGGGGAAATAATGTTTCTGTGCAAAACACCAAAGCTTTTAACAGAAAGGAAGAAAAGGAAATGGCCACATGATGGGACTAGGACATAAGGAATGAAACACAAGATCCTTCTCCCATGTGCACTGACTTTTAACCTTCTTTGCAGTGTTGTTGTATCCATGTTGGTCCCAGGGGTCCTCTGGGGCACCTGGCATTGGACACTTTTGGAAGATGGGATAGTGGGCTAGATGAACTGGTCTGACTCAGCATGGCTGTTCTTATGTTCTAACTGCTGTTTATGGAAGAGATGATCTTCCAGGCTACACAGAACTGAAGAAGGGTGCTGGGTTATCTCCACAGTTTGTCTCTTTCATCAACAGAGGTTGGTCCTCTGCAAGCTCTTACTCTCACCTGCATTGTCTCTCTTGGACTCTGAAAAGTGCTTTCCTTCCACTCCCTTTGGAAAGAAGGCAAGTTTCCCCTTTGGGAAACTATCAGGCTGAAGCAATTGTATTGATTGTGACAATAGAATTTAAGATTTAATATTATAAATAAATGAGTCTAAACCTGAGGTTCTGGTTTTCACATTGGTTTTTCTAACTCAGTTCCCAATTCTCTTCTAGAAAGGCCTCCAGGATGCCTGCCCAGCCCAGCAAAAGTGGCCAGGAGAAAGCCCACAATGCTGCTCTTTCAGGTAGTTGAAGGCTGCTATCAAATCCCCCTCACTCACTCAGTCCCCAGTCTGTGGCAGTGCATAGGATTCTTCTGTCCTAAGTGCAGGACTCTGCACTTCTCCTTGCTGAACCTCCTCAGATTTCTTTTGGCCCAATCCTTCAATTTGTCTAGGTCACTCTGGATCCAAACCCTGTCCTCCAGTGCTTGGATTTGTCGTGGAAAATCGACCACACAATTGATTTTAGATCAAACAGTCTGAGGCTCCTTTATTTATACAAGTATGCATACAGGGAGAGACAGCATAACCTCATGCAAGAGGCAAGCTGCTCTATCCTTTACAAATTTTACCAAGCTTATAAAGGTTAAAACCACAAAACATGTCACACAAGCTCTATGCCTTATTTGGATTTACATAGCTAGAATCACAAACATTAACTATTACATTTACCTTATTTGGAAAACAGTAAGCAAGCTACCTAATAGATTTTCCATATTAGGTTTTTCCTGTTATTGTACTTTGGCAGTCAAGCTGGTGGTTTGACTGTTCTACAACCCCTACTTTGCGGTGCAGACATATTGTGCAAAAGCCATTACCACACTTTAGCTGCCATAAGCTGAGCTGGCACCTATGGGCCTCCTTTAGCCTTTTCCCCTTCCCCTGGTTTCTACATACCCCAGTGCCCTTTATGCAGATAAACAAGTTTAGCAGAAGTCAAAACTCTTGCTTTTATTTAGCATAGTTCTGAGCTAAAGGCCTTGGGCCTGAAAGGTCAAGGGGGCATAGGTTATTCTTATTCTGAAAATCTGAACCAACAAGGGGGGGCTATTTTCCCTATCAGATTCTTTACATGTTTTCACAGAGTGAAGAGCATATGTTCCATGATTTCATAGGGCAGAGTTTTGTGCTATCGGGAGCTTTCCCTGTGTGAATTCGACAGATGGATCAACATAGAGACACATTGTGACCCTCGTCAGGGTACTGAGGACTGTGAGTCTCCTTGTTGCTACCTGCCACGAGGAAGAGGGAGTTTTTCATTTGGCAGCTGGATGTTAGTGACCAAACTCACCAGCCTGCTGGAACTGAAGGACCCTCCTCTGAGCTACAGCAGCCAACCTAACCCCTGAGTTCCTTCAATGTGTCCCCCTCTGGGGTCCAGACCAGATCACCAGATACTCAGTAAAATCCCAGATTCTCTCTTCCCGAAGTATCCCAAGATACTAGTTTTACTGTGGACCATTGCTACTGTATCTCACACAGCACTTGAGTACAGTTATCAAACAAGCAAAAAATGTATTTAACAACGGATAGAGATTTAAGCAAACAAACATGAGTGATGGAAACCAACTGTTACCAACTAAACAAAGGCAGAAAATGATAGAATAGAAAGGCCAGCACGAAAAACAGAGAGAGGAACAACAAGATACTAAAAGGACAATGGTTGGAACTCTCCATTTCTCTCAGTCTTTGGATTGATGGATACTAGAGCTGTAGCAACAGTTGAGGAACCAGGGTAAATTAAATCAAATTAACTTTTCAAGATTAGCCATCATTTCCTGTACAACTAGCAAAACACAAAAACAAGACAATTTTCAGTTTTCCAAAATAATTCAGATTATCACAAAGTCTCTTACTCTTTAACCAATAACTTCACCTATAATTTCATTTTAATTGGTAACAATAACACATTCAAAGATCACAAATTCTTTTCATATATGTTAGTTTTCTTTTAATCCCCATTGCCAACAACTGAACCCTAGTTCTTGTGGTTTGTCCCAACGTAGGTCCCAACCACTTCTGTGAGTTTATATATCTCAGGATCTTCTGCCATAAGTGTTGGTAGAAGGGGTCTTCTATGTTGGAATGTTTGCATCATGGAGAAAAATACCTCTTTTTTCACACTTTTTAATCTTTCAGAGTAGGAGGAGGTAGAGAAGTAATGTAAATACATAAAACACAAGAGAAACCTCTCTGGTCTACACTAAAGACATTTATCGGGATAACTATATTGCTTAGGGGTGTGAAAAATCCACACAGCTGAGCAGCGTAGTTACACAGCCCTAACCCCTTGTGTAGATAGTGCTACATGAGCGGGAGAGCTTCTCCTGCCAACAAAGCCACTGCCGCTTGCGGGAGCTGGAATAAGCAAGTCCGATGGAAGAAATCTCTCCCACTGGATTAGAGCATCTGTAATAGCAGTGCTACAGCAGCGCAGCTACATTGGCGCAGCTGTGCCAACATCAGCTTTATTATGTAGCCACAGCATCAGAAACAAAACCATAGAATCAGGACTCAACATGCGTGAATCCAGAAGTCTGAAATTGGAGGCTGACAAATTCGTTGCTTTCATTGGTTACCATCATTTCTATAGCCTGAAAGTCCTTGTTACCCAATCAGGCAGCCAGTTTGGGATCCACAGGGAAGGAATGTCCTATGAAGCACCCTCTCACTCAAACAATGGAGGATGACTGTTCTCAATCTAACCCTGGCATACTTTGGAAGTGTAATCAGTGACACTGAACTAGGAAGTGGAGTTGTACAAACAATTTTCCTTGGGTCACTATAGCTTCCTTTATTGGGGTGGAAACCAAGAACTGGATGTGGACTCTTTCAACCTCAGCTCTTTCCAAATCCTTGGTCTTGGATAGGGTAAATTTACACTTCTCTGAAGTAGAATCCTTTACAAAACCACTTAAAATCTCAGCAGTGTTAATGAGGAATGGCTTCCTGAAACATGCCCAGCTTTTCTTTAATTCGGTGGCACAGGTCCAGGGAAGGGACTGGATACAGGCCTGGATCAGAATCTTCGTTAGTTACCAGAGCAGGAGATTCTATTAAAAAATGGCTATTTTTCTGAAGATATTACATTTTCAACACTGGTTTCATTTTATACACGTCTTTAGCACCTACAAAAGCTAAATTTGACAAAAACTCCACTTCTGTTTCCTCAACATCTGTGTCATGAAGGGCTGCATTTCCCACACCATAGGATTAGCTAGGAGAGATCTTCTGCAGGGCCTGGGTTACAAATGCTTTGGGAACCAAACACATGGGCATTTTGCCTAGTTCAAAATCACTTGCCATGGAATTCTCTTCCCAGATCATCTGAGACAATATTGCTTTAAATAACTGAAATACACTGTGATCATATAGACTTCCTTCAGTTAGTTGGGATTCTGCTGTTATCCACCATTTCTGAGTGGAGATTTTAAATCATTGTTGTTTCTTTGTTAGCACATCCAGTAAATTGGAGAGTTCTCTCCTGTTGATAGAACTGCACTTCAACTTTCTCCATATCATCATGGAGGGATGGGGAAAAAGCAAAGCTGAAATCATAAATGAGGACTATAGCAAAGGGTCATTGTCTTAAATTCTCCAATAAATTTGAGCTACATTCTTATCAAACTGAACTAATATCCAATCGGGTGACCAAACAACCTTCAGGAAAGATAGAAACCCACATCACATAGAGAGAATACATTACAAAGAACGTGTCAAGTGAAATTCCAGAGCAGATTACATCTGACTATTCAGAATCAGGACAAGAGATTCTCCCACCACATTGTCCTCTGATCCATTCAAACCTGCTTCCCTCATCCCTGTCTCAATAGTCAGTTATGTTATTTACAAAATTTTTAGTATCCTAGCATTCCCATAATGAGGGGAAAACAGCCACCTTCCCAGAACTGGCTTTACCAATAGATGGAACCTGGGATTTAAACTCCAAATAATAACACTGTATTTGGGATCCATTCAAATTCCCCTCCCAGGACTTTGACACTTTCATCTCCAGTCATAGCGACTCTGATATAGCATTAAAGAAGTCAAAACATCTGCAAGGACAGACAATGGAGAATGCTTCATCGCATGACATTTTGAGAAGTGGATGGATAGAATGTGATGAAGATAAACTCTGCATGGCTCAGACAAAAGGTAAAAGTTCTGTGGTGATGGGGAAGGAAGGAATCTCTGTGTCACCATGTATTCTTCCGGTGTCACAGAGGCTGAAATGAGACTTTTTTCTCACGCCTCTTCATTTACATATAAAATTTGAAAAGTTTCCCATATATCTGCTCTTCAGCGCAACCCAGAGCAACGTGAGAACAACTGACAATGATACAATCTGAATCATTGGTGACTCTAACAATAACTTTGCAATAGGAGGAATGGTATAAATGTGATGCTCCCTGGTTCCTCATAGGAAGGGTACACTCAAATTACTTGTGGGCCAATAGAAAGGACAAATGGGTCCATCTCAAAAGAGGGTGAACTGCAAAAGGCAAAAAAGGGCCACTCATCTGGTCAAGCTGAGGGATAACAGTGCTGCAAAAAGTTCAAAAAGCTTTAAAAGTTACTAGGTGGGAATCAGGAAAAGTAAAGTATTGATAGCCCTAGAGATTTTTACAGTGTTGATCTCCCTTGCAGATTTTCTGATACCTAACATGGGCTGAGTGCCAAGAGCAGGTTTTCCCACACTCACTGCATTCATAGGGCCTCTGCCCTGTGCGGATTCTCTGATGCTGAGAAAGAATTGAGCTGGTAGTGAAGCATTTTCCACAATCACTGCATTCATAGGGCCTCTCCCCTGTGTGGATTCTCCCATGTTTAGAAAGGTGTGGGCTGCGCTTGAAGGTTTTCCCACACTCACTGCATTCATAGGGCCTCTCATTTGTGTGGATTCTCTGATGTTTAGAAAGGGCTGAGCTGCTAGTGAAGCTTTTCCCACACTCACGGCATTTGTAGGGCCTCTCCCCTGTGTGGATTCTCAGATGAACAGAAAGGCTTGATCTGTGAATGAAGTTTTTCCCACACTCGGTGCATGTATTTTTTCTCTTTTGCCTGAGGATATCCTGCTGGGTTGTGGTTTGCATGAGGACCTTCTGAGTTCCCCAAGAGGAAATAAATTTATCCACTTTCTGCCCTGGCTGGTTTCCTTGCTCTGTTTCTAATCTGTGCTGAATCTCCCAGGATTTTCCCTCCTCATGACTCCTGGACACATTCCTTTTCAATCTTTGCGATAATGCTTGTTTTTACTCACTGGCTCAACATTTTCAGGCTCAGAATTCTGCTCCTCTTTCTCACATGCTATTGCATCACCTGCTGTGACAGAGACAGAAACCTCAAACGGGGATGGAAAGGGGAAGACCAAACAAAAACAAGTGCTGAAGACAGATCAAATAAAAATTAGGCACTGAACTCCCACAAACTCTTCCCCCAAATAAGAGAGAGGAGGGGGATGAATTCAGCCTTCACATTCCATCCAAATACGCAGGAGGAAGGAAGGAAGCTACTGCCTGGTGTCTGCTATGATCTACAGGAAGCCATGAACTATATTTACCCTGTGGATGTGATCCCTGCTAGGGACAATAATGAACTCAGAGACCTCCCCAAGGGCTTTGTGGGGCATACCAGATGTTTCCTTCAGGCACTTACAGATTCTGAGGTGGTTTAATGTCTCCTCACTTGTGCGGGGAGCTCTCAGGATCTCTCTTTCCCCTGAACCCTGGAGGTCTGGGACCCATGGCTCTTCCCCTTGTTCCAGCTGGGAGAACACATCATGTTGGAAACTAGAAACCCTGCTCAGATGAAAGAAAACAAAGGAGTTCAGTTGATTTCATAAGACTTGGTCTTAAAAAAAACATTCTATTAATTTAACTTCAGTGCTAAGTGTGACCTGGTGGGCCAGGGGCAGTTCTCACTGAAAATGCAAAGATCAGGGCAGGCTGAAAAAGGGAGAGCAGATGCTCTCAAAACTGGTGGTTAACACTGAAGTTAGACTCATCGACCAGTCACAAACTGTGCTTCTGATCCCCCAGGCGGGTAATCAAGAAGCTGAAAAAAGAAATCACACAGCCCCCTTTATTGCATCTCAGTTGTCTGACTCCTAATCAGCAGGTAGGTCCGGTACAGTTAGAGGTTATTTAAAAACTCTGCTCACATAAACAAAGTGTTCTTCTGACCCCAAAGGGTCAGCCACAGTACCATATCACTATAGGTTTGGATATTATCCAAAATTCTATCTTTCCAGACAATCCTTTAGCATCTAAACTAAAGGTTTAAACGAAAGAAAGACAGAAGTTCAATGCAAAAGCGATCAGATACATTCCAAAATGGATATATCAGGTTCTTAGCAGTATTGGTGAGTTGCTGGCTTGAAAGTCTGTCTGGAACACATCCACAGCTTGGATGGATCATTCAGTCCTCTGTTCCAGGGTTCAGTTTGTAAAGAAGTTGCTCCAGAGGTAGGAAGGGGGATTGAAGACAAAATGAAGATGATGCAGTTGCCCTTTACATTCCTTTTGCCATATGGCCTGTACTTTCTGTGTCCCAAACACAAGCTTCACAGCACGTGGCATGGAAAAGCCTTGAAGTTCTCATTACACAGGCATACCCCAGCATGTCTTGCTGACTTAATAGGTGTATCCCCTTGGTCCTTTCCATGGGCTCATTGTACAGCTGATGACCCTGAAAGGGCCATCAAACAGGCTAGGCAGAGTTGATGCCAATATTTTTGGGGGTGTCACCCAGAAACACTGCACAAGTCTGGAAATACAGATATACCCTACACATCTATAACTCATAATACAAAGGTGATAAAACATAGAAACAAAACTATCATACTTGGCAAATTATAACATTTTCACTGACACCTTACAGGGCATATCTAGCACAATTCATTGCAATTTTATCAGATATTATTATTTTATTATTAATATCAAAGTGTCTCACAATTCCATACAGTGTCACACTTGGTAAACCAGTGAATTCCCAGGACCAGTTCCCCAGGTCCTTGAAGATGCCGAACTCTATGCTTATGAAGGATTGAAATACCAACATATCTGCTGGGAACACACAAACAGACACTGTGTCAGTCTATACCTTGTGGTCGCTCTTCAAGAAAATTATGCTCAATTTTGTACGCAGTATGACTTGTGAGGTATCATTTGAAAACGCATAATCTACTGAATATTATCCTCCTGTTAAAATGTGTAGTAACACTGTATGTAAAGTTATGAGATTTTACAGTATGGTATTACTGAAAAAGTTACAATTCTGGGGAACACCCACAGACCAGTTCCTCAGACACAGCAAGGCAAACAGCTGGTCAAACAGCCTTTCTCCTGCAGGGGGGAAGGTGTAAAGAAGACATTTACATTCCATCACAGGGACCACATGAAGCTGTTGTGGAAAACAACCACACTATTGATTTTGAATCAGCTCAGCCTGAGGTTCTTTTCTTGGTTAAAAGTGCGCAGGGGGCAAGAGCTATTGGAATACTGTCCCCCTGAGCTAAAAATCACACAAGCCTTTTAAAGCTTAAAACTACAAACAATGACACATATGTTGCACGTTAATTATCTTATTTGGAAGATATTGCAAAATATGATGCAAGTCAAAAGCAAGCTGAACAATCAATTTTCCATATTCGGCCTTGCCTGTTACTGTTATAACACCTGGTGATAGGGGAGCAAGACTCTGCATGTCTCAAGAAATGTCACTACCAACCTAGGCCATTTTCACATGCTGGGGTGCAATCTAGAGCAGTGAGGAGTTGTGTCATCTGTAATTCTGGGTGAGATTCAGTGTTCTGCTGCTGGAGCTCCCCTGTCTGGATACTCCTAGCCAGCATTCAAGGACGCACCGAGTGTCTGTGTGATAAGTCACCCTGGACCGGCAGCTCTGACTCCAGCCGCCTGCTTGTTATACCCCAAGCACATTCTGGTTTGGGTAGAGAAGGCTCAGGGTTTGAGAGAAGGCCGGGGGGTAGGAAGCTTCTGTTCGTTATGCTGGACCTAACCCCCAGTTTTACTTGAGTAAAGAGGAAATATCTGACACTGTGTGATACTGCTCCTGTGATCTGTTCCCAAAGTGTTCTGCAGCATGGGAGGGTCTCTGGTAGTGTGTGTGTCACTGGCATATTGGGGTGATGCTGCAACAGGACAGACTAGAGGTAGCATTGTGGGGGTGGCATGAACCATCACTCTTCATTTCCCCTTGCAAGAACAGATGGGACAGGACTCCTTATCCAGCGAGGTCACATTCTTATAGTTCTCCTGCATGACATCCCTGTAGAGAGCTCTCTGAGTGGGGTCCAGCAGAGCCCACTCTTCCCTGGTGAAATACACAGCCACCTCCTCGAAAATCACCGGCCCCTGAAAGAGCGAGAGTCCAACATTCAGGACCTGCTGCCCCACTCACAGCCCCACTATTCACGAAACAGCAGCACCACGTACATGGAAGCTCTGGGCGGCACATGTTAACAGTCCCACCCCACCTTGCCTAGAGCAGCCAGGAGGCATCAGAGGGGGGAAAGAGAGAAACTTTGTGTCTCCCAGCTGACAGACAGAGGCAGGGTCACCACATTTATTACATAGCTACTAGCCAGAGCTTGATCTAGGAGATGGGGCTGCCTCTGGACCCTGCTGGTGGCTCCCTGGTAGGAATCCCAACACTCTCCAAATAAAATATATGGAAGAAAGGGGAAGTCAATAGTAAAGAATAGAAGTTAGAAGGTCAGAATTGTAGAAAACTGGTAAAGAAAGCTATCAGAAATCAATGACCAATCAATGACAATAAGAAGGAAGTTTTTAAAAGTATATTAAGTGCAAATGTTAATCCTAACAATGGTACTTTACTAGATAGAAATGGCAGAATTATCAAAAATAATGCAGAAAGAAGAGGTAAAAGCATTCAATAAATATTTCTCTCCTGGATTTGGAGAAAAAAAGATGATGTACTCGTATCATAAGATGTTGATGATGACACTCTTTCCATTCCAACAAGGAGTCATGACGACATTAAACAGCAGCTATTAAAAGTCAGACATGTTTAAATCAGCGGGTCCGGATAACTTGTATCTAAGACTTTCTAAAAGACCTGAAGTCTGACATCTATACTCATCAAGAGAATGGAGCAGCCAATGCTGGATTTCATTCATTAATAAAGAATCAAAGGATAATATGATTAGTGCCTATTAACAAAGGTTTAGAGAAAATAGAGCCTATCAAACTAATGAGATATCCTTATCAGTTGAGATCAAAAGTTTGGTTGCAGCTAATAGTATTGATGTAATATACCAAAACTTCTGTAAGGGACATGACTTGATCAGCACAATATTTTTACTAAAAAAATAGAATGATACAAAATAAACACGGCATACATTAAATAGATTAAAAACTGTGATCGTTAATGGGGAACCATGGTCGAGTGGGTTTCTTTCTAGCAGGTTCCCGCAGGGATTGGTTCTTGGCCCTGTGCTATTAAACATTCTTATTCATGACCTAGAAGAGAGTATGAAATCATCACTGATAAAGTTTGCAGTTGCCACAAAGATTGGGGTTGATGGTAACTAAGGAAGTGTCAGTAGATTCAGGCTCCATCACTGGGAGTCTGGGAAGTTGTCCCATCCCTGGCTGGAGGGTTATTTCCTGTTCCACAAAGAGAGGAAGTTCCATTCCCACTCCTGTGCCTTGAAATTAGGCCCTATCTGACACTACACCCCATATTCATCATAGTGGTATGGTTATAATATGATTAGGAGATAATTATGATGTATTTTATACAAGCTGCATTATGTGTGGTGTCACTGGAAAAGTTATGATTTGCTGAATATGATTATCCTATTTTTGTGCACGGATCATGTTCGTATCTGAAGTTATGGATATTGACTCTGTATCTGTATTTCAAATGTGCTTACTCTGGGTAACATCCACAACGAGCCTTTCAGGTACGACAACGAAGAAGCCAGACAGTGCTGATGGTTCATCAACAAAGACAATGGACTGTGGAAGAGCTTAGCCTTCCTCAGAATGTTTCAGCCAGCCTATTAATCATGGATACTATGACGCAGCAGGGCCTGTGACCAGCCCACATGACACTAAACTCCATTTTAGTACCTGTATTTTTCCACAAACTGGACTGGGAACTGAGTTTGGAACAAAGGGTTCCCGCCATCTGGAAAAGCTACATAAGGTGGGGTGTGACATCATCTCTTGGTCTCATTCCCCACATAAGAGAACTCCTGGAAACTCATGAGAAACAAAAACTGAAGTGGGGGAAGTGCTTCTCCCAGGATAAAGGGATTTCTAACTTGTGTATGGAAACTTGGTGGACTGCTTGTATCATCAGTCAGGGTGAGAAACTGCTAATTCAAATTCTATCCATCTAGTATGTTAGGCTTAGTTTGAGTTTTGGTTATTTGCTAAGTAATCTGCTTTGATCTGTTTGTTATCACTTATAATCACTTAATCTATCTTTCTGCAGTTAATAAACTTGTTTTATGCTTTATCTTAACCAGCGTATTTTGAGTGAAGTGTCTGGGGAAAATCTGAGCTTGGTTAGCACAAACTTGCTGTGCGCATCTTACCCATATCGAGGGGAAGGAGAACTATATTAATGAGCTTACATTATAGGGATCCCTGTGCACTAGAAGCCTCTGTTTCTAGAAGCTGGGAATGGGTGACAGAGGATGGATCACTTGATGATTACCTGTTCTGTTCATTCCCTCTGAAGTACCTGGCATTGGCCACTGAGCTAGATGGACCATTGGTCTGACACAGTGGGCCGTTCATAGGTTCACAGTCTCCATCAGGAGTATCTACTCATATGGAAGCACAGAGTGACCTTATTCCAGTACAGGCCTAGCACCCTCCCACCAGGGTGTAACCCTCTGACACATGGCGAAACTCTTCCAGTAACACTCTCTCTGTTACACTTATCAAGTTTGCGGACAATACCAAGCTGGGAGGGGTTGCAAGTGCATTGGAGGATTATATTAAAATTCAAAATGATCTGGACAAACTGGAGAAATGATCTGAAGTAAATAGGATGAAATTCAGTAGGGACAAGTGCAAAGTACTCCTATACTCACATTTGGTAGGAAACAACTCAGAGCCAGAGCAGAGCAGAATCAGGAGTCGACTTTGGGGTTCGTCCTGTCATTTGTCCCGAGCGCTGTCTCAAGGTTTACAAGTTGTTGATGTTCCAGCTTTATCACGTCTCTTGAGAGTGCCACTGTACGGTGGGCTAGTTTAGTTTTCAGTAGTCAACAATCTGTTTATTGTTTATCTAACCAGTGTGTTTGGATAAAGTTGTGCTTGGAACTCTGTTTGGAATAACAAGCTGTGCATTTTTTTCCACTGTGAATCAAAGATTTGATATGAGCTTGTGTTGTTCAGTATGTGCTGGACAGTCAAGAACACTTTTGGGGGAAAGTTGGGCACTTGAGAATTGCTGGTTTCTCCTGAGGTGTAATTCATGAGTGGCTGTCTAGCAGCACTCAACACTGTGTAGCTGGGAGTGGTTACATGCTGGAGACTGTGTGTTAATTGGCCAAGAGGGAGTGTTTGGAGAAACAGTGGAAAACGCACCCCAGGTTGGAGAACTGAGGACACGCTATTAAAGTCAGCATTGACTCTGATAATGTCACAGACACTCATTATGACAGAGACTCTTACAAACACAGAGAATTAAATTCATGTCCAAGAAATCAAAGACTCAGACAGAGGGCAAGTCTCCCTGGCACTGCTTCTTGCTGACAGAGAGGTTCAGAGAGAGTGCGAGAGTCCTGGGAAGCTGGAACGAGGACAAGGGTGGTGGGGTTCAGTGGAGAAAGGGAACAGGAAGGGCAGGGATATCACTGAATGCAGGATCTCAGACGTACTAGATGTCAGGATAGCACATAGTGCAGCCCATTGGAAAACTAATCCACAATATACATACAAAATGGATGGGGTCTAAATTAGCCTGTTTCCATCAAAGATGAGATCTTGAGTCACTGTGGAGTTCTCTGAAAACATCCACTCAATGTGCAGCGGAGTGAAAAAAAGCAAAGCATGTTGAATAATTAAAGAAGGGATTGATAGCAGAATATTATAGATTTGTAAAAACAGCAAATAAATCCATGATACCCACATCTGAATACTGCATGCAGATGTGTCACCATCTCAAAAAAAGATATATTGGAATGGTGGATAAAGTTAGAAGCGGACAAAATATGATTGGGGTATGGAAAGTTATGCCAGACCTAGCCCCAGTTTCACTTGAGCAACAGGAGATATTTGACACTGTGACGATACTGGCTCCTCTGTGCTCTGTTCCAAGTGTTCTGCAGCAAGGGGAGGTCCTGGCAGTGTGTGTGTCACTGGCATATTCGGGGTGATGCTGAAACAGGACAGAGTAGAGGGGCATTGTGGGGTTGGCGTTGAACTAACTCATATCATTTCCCTTTCAAGAACGAGGGGGACAGGCACCTTACCAGCGAGGTCACAGTCTCAATGTTCTCACTGCTGAATCCCAGTAGAGGGCTCTCTGAGTGGGGTCCAGAAGAGCCACTCTTCCCTGGTGAAATAACAGCCACCTCCTCGAAGGTCACTGGCCTGAAGAGCAAGAGTTAACCTCAGACTCTTTCCCCACTAACACAGCCACTATTCGTGGGGAGAGGCAGCGAATCAAATGGAAGCTCTGGGTGGATCGCAGTCAACAGAGTCCCACCCACACGCGCTCAGAGATATCCAGAACAACCAGGGTGAGGGAACGAAGAGAGAGCCCCTTGTCTCTCCGGCAGATCCATAACACACCTACTAGCACCGACTGATACAGGAGATGGACCCTCTAGCAGGGTCCAGGGACAGTCCCGGTAGGAACCAGTAACCTCTTCATTGTGAGGAGCGGGATATGAAGGGAGAGGCAGCTCCAATAAGCGTGACTCGGGTTCCCTTCATATCTCACAGCAGCCGCTGGTTAGTCAGCGTCAGGCTCAGCACATTTGGATCAGTTTGACTAAGCACGTATGGTGGCTATTTTCTTTCTTCACAATTAGGGATTTCCACTCCAAACCTCTTGGGTCTGTTCTTAGAACTAGGCTCTTATTAAATAACTCCCAGCAGGTTTGCTGCACCCTGGGCTCCCCTCTTTCCCCACGCTGTGAATTTCTGCCCAGCTCCAACTCCAAACCAGACTGTGCAACCTCCGACTGGCTGTATTTGCTCTCCTCTCCTCCAGCGGAACCGCACAGCAACCCGCCGATAATTCTGACTGGACGACCCACTGCAGCCATTCTCTTCCCTGTCCCATGCCAGGCTGGGACGAGCTGGAGCAAAACATGGACGTCATTCTGCAGCTGTCGGGGGAGAAGGGCAGTTGTGGGGTTTCAGAACCGGTTTTAGTTAATTTCACATCACATCCAGGCCTTTCCCTGCACACAGACATCCTAGATTCTGCCATGCTGGAATGCTCAATCTGTTTATTTATGTAGACCTGGCCCCTCCTGCCAGGCTAAGGCCACAGAGACATTTTTAACCTCCCTTCTCCCTCTACCAGTCTTGAACACAAGGCTAGAAAGAGCAAAAAAGGAGTCACTGTGGGGATCCCCTCATGACACTGACCCACTGGAAGCCCAACCCAGCCAGGGGGAATGATGGAGTCATAATGGCTTTTCTCTCTCTATCCTAGTTTTTTCACTGGAAAGTTGGTTCTGCAGGCTGACAGCAATACTATGTGTCTGGGTGTGATCAAGAGAGCTGGAAATTCTCCCACTCATTTCTCCCACTGCCCTTCAGTTCTCTCCTTCCCCTGTCTCTCTCCTGCCTCTCTGGCTGGGAAAGTCCATTCCTGGGGTTTGCTCTCCCATGCGGATTTTCTCCGAGTCAATTCTAATGGGAGGAGAAGACGAGAAGGGCTGTTTGTGCAGAGGCATTTCTTGCCAGATTCCCAGCACTTTACCCTTGAGGTCATTTCGATTACCTGGAGATTCTGCGCTCAGAATTAGTAATTGAACAGACGCAGGGCTGCCCTGGGACATAGACAGCTGGAGAAAGTCATCCCCTGGGCGGGCAGAGGAAGAAGCTTTATTAGGTCTTCCCAGCAACAGGAAACCTGCTGGGGAGCCAGCAGCATGCTAGTCTGGTCTCCCAAAATGGACGGCTGCAGCGTCTGACCCAGGAAGCTGAACCTCCCAATATCCTGAGCAGGAGGGACAGAGCGTTGAGCAGCCTCCCTCCTTAAGTCTCTGGGAGAGCGCTATGAGGCCCTCCTCACAGGGAGAGACTGCTGTTCTCATTTGTCCCCTGTCCTCTGGCAGGTCACACTGTCCTTCCATAGCAGTGGACTCTGGATTAACAATGGTCTCCATGAAACAGACTCAGAAGAATGAGTTCCAAATGCTGTGGAAAAGACCATTGTGGCATGTGCTGACCCCCTTCCCCATCTTCCTCACCCCCCCAGATCTAGCGGAGCAAACTTGGTGGACTGAGGAGGGGGGTTGGCATTTTCCCAATGAACTGGAGTTCTGCAGTTTTCAACAGAGAGAAAAGCAAAAATTGTGTTTTCACCTCACAGTGTTATAAGTGCTATGAGAGTTTCACAGGACTGGGCTCTGGCCGGGGATGCTGGGAGTGCCTGGAGCCGGATTCTAGGCTAAGCTAATTAGGGAGAAGACAGCAAGGTCAGGCACTCAGCCCCAGGCCAGACCCCCTCCAATTTCTTGGCGGACCAGTCCCCAGAGTCCTGCCGGGGAAGCTTCAGATACCCTAGAGCCCACAAGCCAGAGATCTCCACAGAACTTCATTGCAGGTTGGAATCCCAAAGGGTTCCTCCCCAAGAGACAACAGGCCAGAGGACTCCAAAAAGGGACCTCCACTGGAGAACTCAGCCCTCATATGCCTGCCCTAGGACCGCCGCGTCTCCAGAAGGATTGCCTGCGCCTTTTGCCTGGACCCCTCTCCCCGCGGAATCCCTTGATGCACTTTACAGTGGCACCCCCTGCCTAGCACACGGGATTTCTCCACACACACTCGTGCACTGGGCATGGCAGCGATCCAGGAGTCTGCGGGGAGGAATGCCCAGACAGTAGCCCCTGGCACAGCACCAGGGCTCCCCTCCCCCTGTCCGCCTCCCAAGAGACAGCCACCCGCTGTTCTGAGCCACACAGCCCCCAGCGGATACCACCTCCAGGACCCAAGCCCAGGGCTGTGGCACATCACAAACCTCCCTGAAACCCCAAACCTCCAGAACCCAACTAACCAGGTCCCCTGCCCAGCCACCCAGAGGCTCCCTTACAACCCAATACCCCCTTCACTGCTCATCTCCACACAGCCCACCTCCCCACCAGCAACACTGTCTACCTCACTGCCTGAAAGTGGGATAGAAAGTATCACCGCCCTGGCCAGTCACACAGCAGAGGGAGCCCTGAATGGGTGTGCTTTAAAGTGAGAATGGGCTGGAGGCGACAAAATAGGTAAGAAATTTCCATGCACTTCACTAGGCAATAATGGCACCATGGATCCACCCCAGAGGCTTGCATTTAGCAACTCAGGGAAAGCAACCCTCACAGAGCCATTTGCCATGGGGTTGGGTACTTTACTCACATGACACTCAGAGTGACTCCCCTCATGCCAGCTGGAGAAAGAGAAGGTCCAGCCAGAACCTCTCCGTTACAGCTGGGAACCTGATCCCCAACAGGGGGAGGGGAGGCCTCTGGCTTTGATGTGCATGTATTAAATATCTGGCTGGTCTCTTTCTTCGGAAACCATTTTAAAGAAATAAAGGAGGAACAAATGAATTCGCAAAGGAGACAGGAAAAAGCATGATCTTTCGGCCAATTTCAACCTGTTGCTCAGGATGGAGAACTCAGAGGAAACAGGTTCCTTGAAGGAAGGAATTGCTGGGATTTAGAAACACAAGGGAACAGCCCAAACCTGAGTGGTTTTTAACTTGACATTGATAATGACATAGAAGAGGCAAAACTGAGCTTATGAGAGCAACGTCTCAGAAATGAAAGAGAAAGGTGGGAAATGTGCGAGATTTTGGATCCATTTTTGCAAATTATGAGAGAGGAACAGTGCAAATCAGAGGGTGTTCTATAATCAGTTGGTGATAGAGTAAAATCTGACGTGTTTGCTTAATATTGATATAATGAATAAAGGAAATGGCTATTTGCAAAAACCATTTTATATCAATGTTTAGGAATCTGAGAAAAGGTGTTAATTGATTTTCTTGGTTATTTTATACTAGAGAGACGGGGAATACTGCAAGCTATTAATTATAAATAGACAACTAAGGAAGTGGGGGAATGTTTAGGTTTTTTATATTGAATCTTGGAGATCTAGCAAAAGAAAATGTGTCACAAATCTCGTATTTGATAACATGAGAGAAAACACCAAGACCTGGAGGGGATTTTTATATTTGCTGTTAACGAACTTAGTGGAAAAGGGGCTTTGGACTGCGATTTTATACGATGTCATACTAAAATAAAGTATGGTTCCCACCACCCCACCATTCCCATGGGCGCAGGGAGCCCTTTGAGGAGTAATTAAAAGGAGGGGAGGGAGCTGAAAGGTTGCTGCGGATAACAAGGGAAGGGGCAGCTGTGGGGATGGACAAGTGGACTGGCAACTGATGGTTGCAGGAACTGGTTGGTAATATAGGGCAACAACTGCGGTTGGAACTGGGGTCTGGGCATTCCCCTGGGGACCGTGCTCTCCTTCCTGCCCTGCAGAGAACTGCATCTCATAGACTACAGGTGGGGAAGGGACCTCAGGAGGTATCTAGTCCAAACCCCTCTGTCACACAGGACCAATCCCAACTAAATCCCAACGCCCCCCTCAAGGGTCAGCTCCAGCCCTGGTTAGCAGTCGGTGCTCAAACCACTGAGTATTCCCATCCCTCTCCAGGCCCAGCCATGTTTTCGGGGAATGACTCAGGGCAAATCCCACCTAAACAAGGACAAATCGCTGCAGATAATGGGTGGAAGAATGCCCTCACCGGGAAGATTATTAATTGACATTGAGACTCATGGGGGAGCGGGGAAATGGGGAGATGGGAGAAAACTGATCATGTGAACGCGAAAAGGGGGGAAACTCGCCACCTCAAATCGATTTTGCACATCAAGTGAAACACTGAGATGATGCAAAAGGAGGCAGAACCTAGAGAGAATTGTCGGGTGAGAGGCAAGTGGCACAAACGAGACAGGATCCAACCTAATCCCCTCCCCCCTTCCCCGCCTGCACTCCCCCCCCCCGGAAATTTCCTCGCTTGCACAGGAACACTTCCAATATCTACCACGCCCCCCGCGTCCCACTGACCTTCCCCCTCCCTACAACTCAGCTTCTCCCCTCCCTGCACTGGACACCCCCCATCTCCCCACACCATAAGGAATC
>NW_027424282.1:148499-162704 GCF_003597395.2 Chelonoidis abingdonii
GGCAGTCCATGTGGCAAGATGGACTCGATGGGAAACGAGTTTGCTAATGCCTTCAGTACATCTGCAACGAGCATCATCGCTTAACCCTGCCACCCTCATGCCTAGCCCAGATGAGGGACACCCGCATCATTGTTGCCTTCAGGTAGAGCCCATGGACCTTCCACTGGTAAAAGAAACTAAAATATCTGATGCCCCTTGCCTACACGTGGATGGTTCTTCCTTCTATGTCAAGGGCAAGCGACACACAGCATGGGCCGTTTGTACTCAAGATGGGCAGCTGGTGGCGCACGGCAGTTTACTTGGAGCATCGATCAGCCCAAGTAGCAGAACTACAGGCATTAATTGCAGCATGTAAAACTGCAGAAGGTCATGCTATAAACATATATACTGATTCTAGATACGCATTTGGGGTTGTACATGACTACCTTAACTTGTGGGTAAATCGAGGATTCCTGAGAAGTACAGGATCCCCAATACAAAATGGGGGATAGTGCAGAAACTTCATGCAGCCATGAAGAAATCTACTGAAGTAGCAGTAATAAAAGTGAAGGCCCATACAAAAAGGGACAGATCGTCATAGCAAGGGGAACCGAAGGGCAGATGAACTAGCTAAACAAGCAGCGGTGGAAAGTAAAGAGACCCAATTAATTGCTGCAACACAGCCTCTCATAAAAACCCCAAACTTTTTTGAATTACAGGACATTCAACATGCTGCACCGAGGGCAGAGGAGTGGTTATGGATGCATAATGGGGGCAAACTGTGTGATGATAACACTTGGCTTTCCGCCAAAAGGTGGAATAGCTGTTCCATGTGCATACTCCTGGCTGGGAGGGGGTGGACCACCGCCCTCCTTCCGGCCCTTTCTCACAGGGGCGAGGGTGCAAAGTCCCTGGTCAGGTGCCACTTGTAAAGGTGTGGGACTGGGGCTCGACCCTCCCTGAGGGGCGGAGGGGAGCCACACCGGCTTGCTACACGCGGTCGGGCCAGGCAGGTCCTGGGGCAACAAACACAAAGGTCCAAAGTTCTGGCCCCAGGTTCTGGGCCGAGCTACAATACAGAGTCAAGGGGGGAACTCAGGCCCTTTGCTTCTGGGCCGAGCAACAATGCAAAGTCAATAGGGGAGCTCAGGCCCTTTGCTCAAGGCTGAGCAATAATACAGAGTCAATTGGGAGATCAGGGCCTCTGTTTCAGGGCGGAGCGACAGTACAGAGTCAATTGGGGGCCCCGCCCTAAGGCCGGGCGGGGCACCAAATGCAGAGTCATCACACTCAGACCCTTTTGGCTCAGGGCTGAGCAAACAAACAGTCAGTAAGCCCAGGCCCTGCGGCAGGGTGTGAAGGACCCACCACCGAAGTGCAGCCGAAGTCTCAGGGCACCGCCCGTTGAGCACAAGCCCCACAAATCAGGCCCCCCACTTCTTAAAGCTGGCCCTGCCCTGGACTTCCCCAACTCAACCCTCAGCATGTCGGCCAAGAGGGCAGCTAGCACAGTTGCTCCTGTGTTACTTACAGTCAGCACCAACAATAGCTCTTAGCAGATTCAGAGATGCCACACGAACAGCCTCATCCTCAATCTTCAGCTGCCAGTGCAGAAAAGCTATCGGATCATCAAGAGAAGAACGGGCTGCAAGGCAAGAAATCACGTCCTCACTGACAACAGAACTCTTATGCTTACCATATCTTACAAAGGAAGTTACAAGGAAAAAGACGGTTACTCACCTTTGTAACTGTTGTTCTTCGAGATGTGTTGCTCATATCCATTCCAGTTAGTTCGGAAGTTTGGAAACCCTTCTGGCCGATGTAATGGCCACTAGGAAGACTGTCTTCCGTGACAGGTACAGGAGCGAGCAAGTCGCCAATGGCTCAAATGGTGGATGCATAAGTCTGCTTAGGACTAAGTTGAGATCCCAGGTGGGGGCAGGGCGGCATACTGGGGGGGTAGAGGTGCTCCAGGCCCTTAAGGAACCTGGAGACTAAGGGGTGGGAAAACACGGAGTGGCCACTTTCTCCAGGATGGAATGTGGAGATAGCCGCCAAGTGCACCCTCAGAGAAGATATCGCCATGCCCTGTTGCTTAAGAGACTAGATATAGTCCAGAACAATGGGAATCGAGGCCTCTAAAGGAGTAACGTTCTGCGTTGTACACCAGCAGGAGAAACGTTTCCACTTGGCCAGGTACGTGGACCGAGTGGAAGACTTTCTGCTACTAAGGAGAATATGCTGTACCGGAGCGGAACAGCATAACTCCGATGTGTTCGGGCATGCAGGGGCCACGCCGTGAGATGGAGGGCCTGGAGGTCCAGGTGGCGAAGACTGCCGTGGTCCTGCGTTATGAGGTCTGGAAGGAGTGGCAGGGTAATTGGGCTGGGCGCGGCATGGACAGGTCGCGGTGGTACCATGCTGTCGGGCACGCGGCACAACAGAATAGAGTGCGCCTGGTCCCGCGAGAGTTTATTAGGACCTTGAATCACCAGAGGGAATGGGGAAGGCATGAGCAGGTGCTGCCCAACGACAAGGATATGGCCCTGTCGACCTGTGACAGACCCTGAACGGAGCAAGAACGCTTGGCACTTCCTGTTCGTCCGAAGGGGAACAAGTCATGAGGGGAACCCACCGCTCCCCGACCCTGGAAGAGTCGAATAATACTCTGGTCTATCGACATTGTGACAGGAGGAGGATCTGCTCACGATCCCGCAAGATGTGCCACCGGAAAAGGAGGTCCATGAAGGTGCTAATTGAGTGGGCTAATCAGAAGTCCCAAGCGAATGGATGTCGGACACACGGGAGAAGCGAGTCCTCCCTGTTTGTTGATATAATACTATGGCGTTGTTGTAAACACTGAGACACAACGGCTGTGAAGATGTTGCTGAATGGCCTGACTCGCGGGCGACTGCGCCAGCCCGGAGGTTAGTGGAGGCGTCGCTGCGATGACAAAGGCCCCTGGTACAAGGGGACGCTAGTGCCCCAACGAGAATACACTCTGCATTAGGGACAGGGAGGGCTTGGAGGAACGGTAGCCCTGCAACAGACACCAGAAGTCTTAGGCGTCTGTGCGATCCGGCCGTGGGGTGCCTCTGGAGCGACTGACTGCGCGCAGTGCGAAGGTGAGGGTCAGGCGCTCCATGAGGAGGCGTTAGTCGGATGGTCCAGCACTCTTTAGGTCGCGGGTGAGCCTGCAATCTGATTAGCGTAAGGGCGATCCCGAGGCATCAAACAGAGTCGATGTGGGTCTCCTTTGGCATCGGCCTGTGAATGACGAGCGCAACGTGTGATCCGTGAGCTCATGACGCCGGCACCGGGTGCAGGGAAGGGGCACTCCCGAACCGCTAGCAGTAATAACGTAACAAACTAGTAATTTAAGACTTCGGTACAAGCAAAATCTAACTGCCAAAACAACAACTAGTATACCGACAATACGAAAAATACGAGTAGACTAGTGATGAAGGTGAGGTCAGCTAAGCCGACTCCACTGTTCCAACGACCGACAGGCGTAAACGAACGAAGGGTGCGCGTCGCAGGGTAAACGGTGCCAATGCATGCACTCAGGGGGCCCAGTGACAGCCGGAATTGCTGGGTAAAAGTTTCCGACGACGTGCACGTGCGTGCGCACACCTAACGGAACGGATATGAAGCATACTCGAAGAAGAACGAAGCTCCGGATCCTGCCACGGGAAGGGATGGGCCCTGCATGCTGCATCCCGAGGAGAGACTATCCCGTAGGCCTCCGTCTCCCGATGCGTCGGCACGCCAATTGTGAGGGGAGTTACTGCCAGGGCTGTCGCGCTCCCCAGTCAACCATGGATACCTGCCCACACTGTTTAATGCAAGCTTTGCTCCGCGAGTGTATGGCTGGGCGCCCTTATGGAAACCGTGTTGCTTGCATTGGGCAACCCCGCCGCGTGCAGGATTGTTTCTCCTGTTAAAAAAAGGCGGAGACAGGACGGGATAATAGTCCCCAGGGAGACCATGCGGAACTTCAACTTGACCATAAACTTGTTGAGGCCTCGCAGGTCTAGGATAGGCCTGAGGCCTCCCTTGGACTTGGGAATCAGAAAGTAGCGGAGTAAAACCCTTTTCCCTTCTCGTCTGGTGGTACCTCCTCTATTGCTCCTGCGGCGAGGAGAGACTGCACCTCTTGTAAGAGGACTTGCTCGTGAGAGGGGTCCCTGAAGAGGGACTGGGTTGGGGTGGTGGGAAGGCGGGGATGAAACAAATTGGAGGTGGTATCCTTGTTTCACCGTGCGTAGGACCAGAGATCTGAGGTCAGTTGGGACCACGCCGGGAGGAAGTAGGAGAGACGGTTGGAGAAGGGAGGGAGGAGAAGGATCCTGTCCTGAAACTGGTACGCCGTCCTCGTGCGCACCTTCAAAAGGTAGACTTAGGCCCCGGAGGTGCCTTTGGGGGCCCGTGGTTTTGACCCCCTTGGGGCCCGGACTGGCGTCTACGGCCACCCGCCCGCGCCTTCTGCTGAAGTCTTGCCTGTGCCGGGGCACAAAGTACGGGCGGTGGGGTTGAGGCCGGAAGGGTCTGCGTTGGGTCACAGGGGTATGCATGCCCAACGAGCGCATGATGACCCTGTTGTCTTTTAAACTCTGCAACCTGGGTCAGTCTTCTCAGAGAACAAGACCCTTGCCATCAAAGGGTAAGTCCTGGATGGTGTATTGGAGCTCGGGTGGCAGGTTGGAGACCTGGAGCCAGGAGATACGCCTCATGGTGATACCTGAGGCTAGAGAGTTCTGGCTGCCGAGTCGGCCGCATCGAGAGAAGCTTGGAGGGAGGTTCTGGCCACCTTCTTCCCTTCTTCAAGGAATGCGGCAAATTCTTGGCGCGAGTCCGGGGGTAGTAGTTCTGTGAATCTACCCACCTCCGCCCAGGTGTTGTAGCTATAACGGCTCAGGAGAGCCTGCTGATTGGCCACCCGGAGCTGCAGGGCACCTGCCGAATACACCTTGCGGCCCAGTAGGTCCATCCGCCTAGCCTCCTTAGATTTGGGGGCTGGTGCCTTGGCCATGGCGTTCCCTTTCGTTGACCAATTGGACAACTAATGAGGAGGGAGGAGGGTGGACATATAGGTACTCGTACCCCCGAGAGGGTACCATGTATTTCCTCTTGACTCCCTTTGCCATAGGGGGAATGGAGGCTGGGGACTGCCATAAGGTGTCAGCAGTGGCCTGGATGGTGTTAATGAAAGGCAGAGCCACCCTAGTGGGGGCATCCGCTGACAGGATGCTCATGACGGGGTCCTTGACCTCCGGGACTTCCTCTACTGGGAGGTTAATGTTGAGTGCCACCTTCCTAAGGAGGTCCTGATGGGCTCTGAGGTCTATCAGCGGGAGCCCTGATGACGAGGTCCCTGCCACAGCCTCATCTGGAGAAGAAGAGGATGACACTCCGGGGATGAGAAGGTCCTGAATAGCCTCTTGCTCATGGGACGGTTCCTGCTCTAGTGGTACCGGGGAGCCTGGCGGGTGGATCATCTGCTCCTCTGTCCCAGCTGGAGGGGGACGGGTAATGGTGGCCTCTGGTGCCCGTTGCTCTGAGGTAGCAGAGCAGGTCTGGGCCAAAGGAGCAACTTGGGCTTGGTGGTAGGCCCAGGGTGTCCAAAAGGACCACTGTTGAGGTCCCGTGTCCTGAGACCGGATGTCCTGGAAGACCCCCATAGGCACTTCCGTATCACGGTCCTGGTCATAGTAACTGTCCGTGTGGGAGGACACCGACGTCTGCCTGGACGGCCATGGGGGAGCAAGGAAACCTGGAGCAGAAGTTCTGATGGACCTTGCTTCCCTCTATAGCGGGGACCGGTGCCTGTATTCAGAGCGGTACCGAGATCGAGACTGGGACATGCGACCAGACCGGTGCCGGGAGGTCGACCGGGATCTCGAGTCCCTGCGGCGTGATCGGCTCCAGGAGGTATGGTGCCTGGGTCGGTGCCGGGAACCAGAGCAGTGCTGCGAATAGCGAGGCGGAGAGCGGGAGTCCGACCGGTGCCGCGAGTCTGACCGGTGCCGTGTATAGGAACGGTGCTGGGACTGCGAGCGGCGTCGAGAGCGGGAGCATCGTCTCGACCTGGAGTGCCTGTGGGATCGCGATCTTGAGCGGTTCCGGTCCGCTGAGCCGACAGACAGTGGTCTGGTCAGGGTCGGCTTGCCCATAGATTGGAGTACCCACACCGGCGGTGCCGGGGGTAGGGGCAGTGCCTCATCCGTGAGGGCGATCAAGTCTCTCGCCACCGAAAATGCCTATGGTGTGGATGGGATGGTGAGCTCTACCGCGGCAGGCGCCAGGGAGCTATCAGGCACTGGACTCGACGGCTCTCGCGGAGCCGGAATCGACGGTGCCGATTTTGTTGTTCTGCGGTGGGTATCGGCGCCGAGCGGTCCAATCTAGGCGTACTCTCTGGCTGCAGCGTGGGCGTTGCCAAAGCAGCAGGAGTCTTGACCTTCTTCGACCTCAGGGAGAGGGAGCGACGTGGAGTTGATTTTGGTGCCGGTGGTGGCTGGTGCCAAGAGTCTTTAGGCGTACTGGTGCGATCCGGTGCCGTGGGGGTGCCTCTGCTCAGCGACTGACTTGCGCTCGGCGCCGAAGGTGGAGGTGTCAAAGCCGCCTCCATGAGGAGCTGTTTTAGTCTGATGTCCCACTCCTTTTTAGTTCGCGGCTTGAAAGCCTTACAAATCGAGCACTTAGCAGTTAAGTGCGATTCCCCGAGGCACTTCAAACAGGAGTCATGCGGGTCTCCTGTTGGCATCGGCCTGTGACAGACCGAGCACGGTTTGAAACCTGGTGAGCCGGGCATGAGCTCCGGCACCGGGTGCAGGGAAGGGGCTACTCCCCAAACCCCGCTAGCTAGTAATAACTAACAAACTATTAATTTAAGAAGTTACAACTAAATCTAACTACCAAAACAACAACTATGTATACGACAATAACGAGAAAAAACTACGAGTAGCTAGGGAAGGTGGAGGTCAGCTAAGCCGCACTCCACTGTTCCAATGACCGACATGGGCGGTAAGACAGAACTGAAGGGTGGCCGGGTCGGCTGGGGTATATATCCGGTGCCATAGCGATGCCACTCCAGGGGGCGCCCAGCCGACCCGCCGTGAGTTGCTAGGGTAACAAGTTTTTCGACGAACGTGCATGTGGCGCGCGCACACCTAACTGGAATGGATATGAGCAATCACTCGAAGAAGAACCGCAAGCTGCCATGATCCTGGCCACTGGGGAAGGATGGGCCTATGTGCTGCCAGAGGGAGAGGACTATCCTCGTATGGCCTCGCTCTCCCGATTGTCGCAGCCCTCCTTGTGAGGGGAGTTACTGCCCAGGGGGCTGTCGTCTCCCCAGTAAATGCATGGGTAGTACTTGCCCAAACTGCCATTAATGCAACGTCTTTTTGCCTCCCCCGAGTGTATGCTGTGGGCGCCCTTATGGAAACCTGTTTTATTGGCATTTGTGCAACCCCGGCCTCGTTGCAGGAGTTTTCCCTGTTAAAAACAATTGTGAGACGTATCACGTATGGGGACTTGTGTGCGTTGGGTCCCACCCAATATGCCTTAGATACAGCCATGTATTCCTTTCGTCTTGCTAATGTTACCCCTGCTGTTGTTGGTGTATATTTTGTAAACGCTACCCATGTGGTGGTAGATCATACCAATAGGGAGTTATTTTGTCAAAGCAAGAATAATGTTTCTTTTGCTTATGGACATATGAAATTGCCTGTGGGGTGGTTTTTGCTTTGTGGCAGGGTCGCGTACACCTATGTCCCTGCCAATAGTTCTGGGGGCCCCTGTGCCCTCAGCCGAGTAGCCCCCCTTTTGTTTCCACATCCCCCAGTGGGTTTTGCCCGCCATCGGCGAGAAACCATCCCTTTAGATTCCACCTGTAAGGCTGAGGTGACCCTTTTTTCCGAAACGGAAGCTGCAGCCCTTGTGTTTTCCCTGGTGGGCATACCGGGTCTAGTGGCGCATAATTATCATGCGGTAGGACACCTCGCATGCACTGTTGCCAAAGCCATTAATTTGACCTCCACAATTCATACATTGCTTACGCAAGAGCTTGGGGAAGTACACCAGGGAATGTTACAAAATAGGCTGGCCGTTGATTATTTGTTACTCCAACACGGCCACCCCTGCCAAGATTTTGCCAGCATGTGCTGCTTTAATATTACTGATGCTGGGCCCTCTGTAGAAGCCGATTTGGAGCGCCTTCGCCATCTAGCGGAAGGCATTCGCCAGCAACAAGGGGATTCCTGGCTCTGGTCCTGGCTCACCTCCTTACGTGGTTGGGCTGCACACTTGGTGCAGGGCCTTTGTCTTGGCCTCCTGGGTTTATTGAGCTTATATGTTTGTTGTATGTGTGGCCGACATTGTTGCCCCGGTGCCTCACACCTACCCCTTCGGGGTCCTCATGGTCGCTGGCGTCGCTCGAGAAAGCGAGGGGAGGAATGTAGGGGACCGTGGAAGACTGTGTTACAGCCTAGCTAGTGTAGTTCCGCTTTCTCGGCGGCCAGTCATTGTAGGACATGGCACGCCAGTATAATCCGCTCCTAGCTGGTAGGAACTGCTTTGTATGGCCTCAAGCCAAGGGGCCGACACAGTCTGTGGGAAGCCCCTGGCCGTAGGCCAAGGGGTGGACACCGCCTGTGGAAAGCCCCTTCTTGTTTATGTATAAGCTGTTTCGGCATTTGGTATATATAGCTGCAGGGCTTCGGTCCCGCCTTTGGACTCCATACCAGGCCGAGCTTCGGTGCGCTGGGTTCCCTGCCTCCGTGACAGCAACGCCAGGAGTCCCTGTTGCGGGTGTGTCACTTTACCTTCATTAAAGCTAAATAACTCACAGTGTGTGTGGGCCTCGTTCTTGCAGAGCACCCTGAGTAGGCCCGTAACCTCCCAAGAACCTTACAGTTCCCTCCTGATCCTCCCCTCCAGCTGCCCCACTGCATCCCAGAGGTGGCTGCACCTCAGTGCTAGGCAAAACAATCCCTACATACTTGGCTTATACAGCTGGTTGGGGCTGCCATCTGGCCGTGGGGCCCTCCTTGGGAGTTGGGGGGTGTGTGGGTGCTCTGGACCTGCCAGTGCTGTGGTGCCGCAATAATATCCCCCATGCCCCGGTCTCTCCCCGCAGTACTCCACGCACCTGAGCCTGGCCAAGCACTGCATACAGCACTTCAAAGGATCGGTGGAGAAGCTGTGCAGCGTGGAGCAGGTGGGTCTGTGACAGAGCCTGGCTGGGGAGCAGAGTCTGGCTCATGACTCAGCCAGGAGAGAGGGGTCTCAGACCCACAGGCTCGCTGGAGCCAGGACCAGCCCCACCATGCAGCACTGGGGGTGCAGAAAGGGGACATGGTGCTCGAGTTACTCCCTGGGGACCCATTGCTCACCCCAGGGGGAGCCGACCCTAGGGAGGAGGGGGCCCTGGCACAGGGGGTAGGCGAGCTGTGGTCTGTGGGGCCCTCTCATCCCCCATCCCGCTGCAGGGGCGAGAGGAAGCAGAGTGGCCTGACCTGGGCCTTGTGTGTTTGCCCTCCTCATCCCCCATGACCTGGCCATGGGAACGGACAAGGATGGGGAGATGATCAAGGACCCCATGAAGATCATCGTGCCCATCATGCTGGACCCCAGGGTGCAGGCCTATGACAAGATCCGCACCATCCTGCTCTACATCTTCCTGAAGAACAGTAATGCCACAGGCCTGCAGGGGGCAGTACTGGGGGGCCTGCTGCCTCAGGGGGCACCCCTGGAGGCGGTGCCCAGGCCTGTGCAGCTCAGGGGAATAGCACTGCTCAGACTGGCACGCCCCCCAGCCATGCAGGGTGCCTCCCGGCCAGTCGCTTCTCAATGCCTGTGAGCCAGACAGCGTGCTGTGCCCAGGCTCCGCACTGCACCCTGGAGTTGGACCGGCGGCCTTTGCTCCCTGCTGCTGCCTTCCCAGCAGTGTCCACCCTCCACATTCCCCCCAGCCCATTCTCTGCAGGGAGGGGGGATGAAGACGAAAACCGAGAGCCTCCCACAGCCCGTTTTCTGCAGGAAGGGGGGATGGAGTGCTCACCCCCTCTCCCTTCCTCCCTCAGAGCGGGCAGCTGCAACCTGAGAGGAAGGTACGGCTGGAGTCCACCTACCCACTCTTCCACTGGCCCCCAGGATCAAGGACATCATGGAGGTGGGGGGGCTGGTTTGGGGTCAGCCATGTGTAGAGCCCTGCATATCCGCGCACCATTTCTGCAGATAGTGGTTCGGCTGCAGATACAACCCCGGGGGGCTTTACTTCCCACAGCGCCTAGCCTTGCCGGCTATCCAGCTCAGGCGCCGGGGGTGGCAGTGCCTTGGGGCCTCCGGCAGCAGCCAGTGTGCTGGGCGACCGAGGTAAACAGTGAGGGGTTGGCCGAGCACTTGCCTTGCCCATGCTCGAGCAGGGGGCACATGTCCCCATCAGCTCCTGGGCAGGAGGATTGGGATTGGAGCGGCCGGGTCCGGCAGCCCCACTCCCCCAATTGTGATGCAACGATGCTTGCTGCTGCTGGGTACCTTCACTCTGACCCGCCCAGGAGCAGCATGTGATGAGACTCCCCCAGGCCTGCCCCTTCTCCCCGCCCCGCCCCTTCTGTGCTGCCCTTGCCCCCAGTCCCCACCCTCAGCACTTCCCCTTCTCCTCAAGATACTGCCTCGTCTGCCTTTCCCTCCAGCATTGCCTCTTCCCTGCAAGATCCTTCCCCCCCCTCTGCTAGCCTTGTGAGGCTTGCTGCTGCAGGTGAGGATGCAGATACAGGTAAGACATCTAGTGGATCGGGGCTGATGGACATCCACTTTTGTATCTGCGCAAGGTTCTAGCCTGTGGGGGCTCATCAGAGAGTATTCTCATGCCTGCCATCCTTATGGGTCTTAAATCATAGAGACGAGTACAGGGGAGTTGTCTTACCCGGTGTGAGATGCTGCCATTCGCGGTGTGCATGGGCAGTGATACAGAGGTCAATAAGCACCTCTGCTGATTTAACTGCACCACCGGCACCCTGTGGTTTTTCTTAGAAGTCTCCTATCAAGAACAGCCTGGCCAAACCTGCTTAGCTTGTGAGAGGTGGCATGTCGCTCCTTCCCCACTCTTGCGTGGCGTAAGCCCCGTTGCCTCTCCCTGTGGGGCACTCCTCAGGGGTGGGGGACACTTAGTTGCCTTCCATTTCAGGCCAAGAATTACCCCACTGCGAGCGCTCTGTCCCTGGCAGATCACAGGCGGGGGCTCCAGCGCTGTGATGGTTCCTGTGGGATTGTTGGGGCAGGCAGTTTCAAGTCCCCTCAATCCTGTGCCTAATCCAATCTGGGGCGCTGCCCCCCGTGCCACGCAGTTCGTCCGGACCTTAAGCTTCCTGTACAATCCAAGCAGCGGATTATATAAAAGCCCTATTATGTGGCATTCGGCAGTATCATAGCCTGGGCCCCTGCGTGGCTGGGACACACATCAGGGCAAGAGGCGGGCCTGGATCTTCTCGCAGCATGGAAGGGGCACTGAGGGCAGCCCCCTGTCCCCCGCAAATGAGGGGCCTGGATCAGCTGCAGGAGGTCTTGCCCTCCCATAATGGTGGAGGGGTGGGAAGGTTCACAGCAGGGCATGAGCCGTGAGGGGGATGTGGGGAGATGGGGGGGCATCAGTGGAGGAGTCAGCGTGCTCTTGCTGGCTTCCCATGTCCACGCTGGAAAGGGGGCCAGCTGCTCCCCAGAGACTGTCAATCATTCAGTGAAGGTGGGTCCCAGGCCCTGCACCCAGTGGGGCCTGGCTTGGCCCCATGACTGAGGTTCCTGCTGCTGCGCCTTTGACGTGTCCTCCCTCACCCCCAGGAATCATTGGGACAAACTGGACAGGAAGCTGTGGCCCTTCGTGTCAGACCTGGTCCTACAACCAGCTCCCAGGCTGCTGTCAGGTAGGGCTGAGCCTGGCTGGGCTGTGGGGGGCAGAGCCTGACATCCCACCCCCAGGGTGTAGGAGCCTCTGTGCCTGGAGTGTGTGACCAGGACCTGCCTCTATGGTGGAGGGATGCCCAATAGCTGGAGCCTGGACGCGTCTCACCATGTTCCCCCCCAGCATCCCTCAACACACCATGGCCAGGATGGAGGAAGGGTCTGGCTGAGTTTTAGACAGCACCCCAGCCCAGGGAGGTGCCACCCTCCCTACTCCTTGCCTGATTTGGGACTCCTGTCCCACTGCCTTGGGCAGGGCTCCCAGCCTCCTTGGGGCCTGCCCATCCATCTGGCTCTCAGCGAGCCCCTGGTATCCACACTGCCCCTCTCTCCCAGCGCCTGCTCGGGCAGTGCCCACCCTCTGCCTGGCATTCCCAGCGAGCCCCGGTATCCTACCACTCCTCTCTCGCACCCAGCGCCCACTTCGGCAGTGCTCACACCCTCCGCCTGGCATTTCCTCAGCGATTCCCTGGTATCCACCACTGCCTCTCTCTGCCCAGCACCTGCTTCGGGCATTGGCACAAGAGCAAGCAGTGGTGAATGCTGGACAGGCCACAAGCCTCATCATCTACATCTGGGTGGAGTGTCCGTGTCTTGAGATGCGCTGCGCTACGAGTGACCCAGGCCAGCGAGGGCAAGTGGGAGGTGGTGATCGGTGAGTGAGGGCAAGTCCTGGGGGGAGGGTGGCTGGAATGCCCAGGTAGGGACAGTCAGAACCCTGGGAGGGGGAGACCTAAACTGCACTGCCCAGCACCACAGGGCGCCACGCCACTGTCTGTCCTCTGCACCAGGGGGCCTGGGAACAGATGTGTTGCCCACCTGCCCACAGCCCCATGGCTGTATCTAGCCACTGATCTCCTGGCCCCTGGCCCCGGGCTCTCCTTGTCCAGGAACCATGTGGTGGGCCCAGTCAGACACCCCCAGTAACGCTCATAGGGATATGGCTCCCCCTGTACACACCCTCTGAGACCAAGGGTGAGGAACGCTGTCAGTGGACTGGATTCTTCCTGGCTGTGCAGGTACAGCAGCAACGAGGGGTGCGGTGCCAGGCCGTGGGGGGGGGGGGGCAGGAGACAGCTCTCCCCCCGACTAGAGCAGCGTCCAGCTGCAAGGATGGGGGCGATGGCGATGCCAGCCTTGATGCCTGCTCCACTGTGCCCACCACTGCCAACCACCTCTCTCCTCCCCAGGTTCCAGTAACCTGTAATTTATATTACTGGCTTGTATCTAGCTTGTATCTCTTGCCAGGGACCATGTATGGAGGCCAGTCAGACACCCCAGTAACACCCACATAGGGATATGGCTTCACCCCCTGCACACACCCCTTGAGACCCAAGGGTGAGGACGCTGTCAGTGTGTGGATTCTTGCCTGGCCGTACGGGTACAGCAGTACGAGGGTGCGGTGCCAGGCGTGGGGGGCCAGGAGAGCACCTCTCCCCCCCCACTAGAGCAAGGTCCGCTCAAGGATGGGGGGATGGTGATGCCAGCCTGATGCTTGTCCACTGTGCCACCACTGCAACACCTCTCTCCCCAGGTTCAGTCACATCCTGACCCAAGCGTTCTGGATGATGTCAAGCCTGGACCATTGAGGCCCGCGGAGTCCTAGAGAACAGCCCTCCCCCAGAGACTCTCGCCCGCCCAGCTCGTGCCCCAGTCACTTTCTTCTTCTCAACAAGGCACCTTCCACCCTACTCCTGGCTGCGGTGTCAGTTCCTGGGGGAGGGATGAGAGGAGGGGCCTGGACCCCCAGGCTGCTTGGCTGTTAGGGCAGGGAGTAGGCCAAGCTCTCCCTCTGGCACAGGTTCAGGTTGTGGCCCTCTGTCTAAACAGATAGGCTAAGGGTTAATGTTTTTTACCTGTAAGGGTTAACAAAGGGAACCAAACACCTGACCAGAAGGACCAATCAGGAAACTGGATTTTGAAAAGCTGAGGGAGGGAATGTTTGGTCTATGTCTTTGTCTGGCTCTCAGCTATGAGAAGGGATCTTTCTATCTTCAAGTTCTAATTTTCAGTTTCAAAGTTGTAGTACAAAGGTAGAAAAAAATAGGATGTTATTGGTTTTTTTTTTGTATTTACATGTGTGTAGTTTGCTGGAATGTTTTAAATTGGATATCTTTTGAATAAGGTCTGTTTATTCATATTTTTCTTTTAAGTAATTGACCTGTGTTTGTCAACCTGATGCGAGACTATGTTTATTGTGTTTTTCTCTCTTTTATATAAGCTTTCTTTTAAGACCTGTTTGAGTTCTCTCTGGGTAGGCTA
>NW_027424283.1:0-974 GCF_003597395.2 Chelonoidis abingdonii
GGGTTAGGGGCCCCTGGAAATTGGAGTTTTGGGGCCCCTGGGCCTTGGGGCCCCTGGAAATTGGGTTTTGGGGCCCCAGGAGTTAGGGGATCCTGGAAATGGGGTTTTGGGTACCCTGGGGTTAGTGGCCCCTGGAAATGGATGTTTCGGGCCTCAGGGGTTAGGTAACCCTGGAAATGGGGTTTTGGGTCCCCTAGGGTTACCGGCCCCTGGAACTGGGGATTTGGAGCCCCTGGTGTTAGGGGCCCCTGGATATGTGAATTGTCGATCCAGGGTTTTGGGGGCCCTGGAAATAGGGTTTTGGGGGCCCTGGGGTTAGGGGCCCATGGAAATGGGCTTTTGGGGCCCCTGGGTGTTGGGGCCCCTGGAAATGGGGCTTTGGGGCCCCAGGCGTTAAGTGCACTTTGAAATGGGGTTTGGGGGCCCCTGGGGTTAGGGGCCCCTGGAAATAGGGGTTTGGGGTTCCTGGTGTTTGGGGCACCTGGAAATGGGGTTTTGGGGCCCCTGGGGTTAGGGGTCCCTGGAAATGGGGTTTTGGGGCCCCCAGGTTTAGGGGACCCTGGAAATGGGGTTTGGGGCCACTGGTGTTAGGGGCCCCTGGAAATAGGGTTTTGGGGCACCTGGCATTAGGGGTCCCTGGAAATTGTTTTGGGCCCCTAACGCCAGGGGCCCCTGGAACTGGGGTTTTGGGGCCCCAGGGTTAGGGACACCTAGAAATGGGGGCTTGGGTTCCCTAGGGTTACCGGCCCCTGGAACTGGAGTTTTGGGGTCCCTTGTGTTAGGGGCCCCTGGATATGTGCATTGGAGTCCCGTGTGGTTAGGGGCCCCTGGAAATGGGGGTTTGGGGTCCCTGGTTTTTGGGGCCCCTGGAAATGGGGTTTTGGGGTACCATGAGTGAGGGGCCCCTGGATATGGAGGTTTAGGGCCCCAGGGGTTAGGGGCCCTGGAAATGGGGTTTGGGGGCCCCTGGGGTT
>NW_027424283.1:1074-4424 GCF_003597395.2 Chelonoidis abingdonii
GGGTTTGGGGTCCCTGGTGTTCGGGGCCCCTGGATATCGTGTTTTGGGGCCCCCGGGGTGAGGGGCCCTGAAACATGTGGATTCAGTGCCCCAGGGGTTACGGGCCCTGGAAATGGAGTTTTGAGGCCCCTGGGGTTAGAGGCACCTGGAAATTGGGATTTGGGACCCTTTGTGTTAGGGGCACCTGGAAATACGGTTCTGCGGCCCGTGGGATTATGGGCCCCTTGAAATTGGAGTTTCTGGGCCCCAGGGGTTAGGGGATCCTGGAAATGTGGTTTTGGGGCCCCTGGGGTTAGCGGCCCCTGGAAATGGGAGTTTCGGGCCCCAGGCGTTAGGTGCCCCTAGAAATGGGGGTTTGGGTCCCCAAGGGTTACCGGCCCCTGTAACTGGGGTTTTGGGGCCCCTGGTGTTAGGGGCTCCTGGATATGTTAATTGGGGGACCCAGGGTTTTTGGGGCCCTGGAAATAGGGTTTTGGGGGCACTGGGGTTAGGGGTCCCTGTAAATGGGGTTTTGGGTGCCACAGGGTAATGGGCCCCTGGAAATGGGGGTTTGGGGTCCCTGGTGTGTGGGGCCTCTGGAAATGGGGTTTTAAGGCCCCTGGGGTTATGGGTCCATGGAAACCGGGGTTTGGGGCCCCTAACACCAGGTACCCCTGGAAATGGGGTTTTGGGGCCCCTGCTCTTAGGGGCCCCCCATAATTGGGTTTTCGGGCCCCAGGGGTTAGGGTCCCCTGGATATGGGGATTTGGGGCCCCTGGTGTATAGGACCCCTATAAATGAGTTTTTAAGGCCCCTGGGGTTAGGGGTCCATGGAAATGGGGTTTTTGTGGCCCCTGGGTTTTGGGGCCCCTGGAAATGGGGTTTTGGAGCCCCAGGGGTTACGTGCCCTTGGAAATGGGATTTTGTGGCCCCTGAGGTTAGTGGCCCCTGGAAATAGGGGTTTGGGGTTCCTGGTGTTTGGGGCATCTGGAAATGGGGTTTTGGGGCCCCTGGGGTTAGGGGTCCCTGGAAATGGGGTTCTGGGGTCTCCAGGGTTAGGGCACCCTGGAAATAGGGTTATGGCCCCTAGTGTTAGGGGCCCCAGAAAATAGGGTTTTGGGGCACCTGGGGTTAGGGGCCCCTGGAAATTGGGGTTTTTTGGCCCCTAACACCAGGGGCCCCTGGAACTGGTGTTTTGGTGCCCCTGGGGTTAGGGGCCCCTAGAAATGGGGGTTTGGGTTCCCTAGGGTTACCAGCCCCTGGAACTGGGGTTTTGGGGTCCCTTGTGTTAGGGCCCCAGGATATGTGCATTGGAGGCCCCTGGGTTTTGGGGCCTCTGAAAATGGGGTTTTGGGGCCCCTGGTGTTAGGGGCCCCTGGAAATGGGGGTTTGGCGATCCTATAATGTTTCCTTTATATGTTTCCTATAAACATTATCCTCTGATCCAATGAGGGTGGCATCAAGACTCCAGATTCTCTCAATGGCCACCAGGGGGATGCTGTTGAGGCTTCTGAAAAACGACAACAAGACTAATCCTTGCCTCGAATATGTAACGAAATGAATTGGGGTTCACATTCCATTGCGAAAGATCTCTAAAAATTTCAAGCAGTGATAAATGAGGACATTTGGCAGAAGAATTGCAGGTGAAATCTGCCTTCATCGCGCTAACTAGAATGAATGTCTCCAGTGTTACTAAATTGTGAAAGAAAAAGGAGCCGCAGTCCAGTGACCAGCAGTGGATCCGAATTGCATTGTAAGATTGGGTTCCGTTCGGGAATGTCAGGTCTTGCATGATGTGCTTAATTACTCACGTTTAGCTATTTCACCGAGAGTCGTCGGCCAAAAGCCCATGCACGTGAATCCGAATACATTTGTGGGATGATTCCAGGAAGAATTCGCTGCCAAGCGTCCTTCGGACCAACGAATTACTCGTGTTTAGCTGTTTCACACAACACATGCTCTGGTCAATTGACAGCAGTGCATCAGGATCTGCGAGAAATGTGCAGCCATTCATGCGATAGGGTATTTGAGTCTGTTTCCAAAGAGAAATTTTGTGCCTAACGTGGTTGCAATGAATGGTTCTTGTGTAGCCATGTGCATGAAGGGAATCTTTCTAAATGGTCTGCAGGGATCTCTATTGGCTTCTGATGGACTATTCAAGAGAAATCTGTGTTTTAGCTCATGATCAGAATGAATGATTTGCATTTTTCACCGAAACAGCTCCCCAAATGTCTAAAACGTGAACATAAGGCATTTGAAGGGGAAATTGCATGTGAAATTCCTGCTTATCTGTGCAACAGAACTGACTGTCTCGTGTTTATCAATTTTCACAAAGAGACGCTGTCAATGACCAGCAGGCATCCGAATTAGCATAGAGATTGGTTCTTGGGAATCATGGTCTTGCAGTGAATTTTATCTCTCTCTATTCTCTCAATGGCCACCAGGGGGATGCTGTTGAGGCTTCTGAAAAACGAACAACAAGACTAATCCTTGCCTCGAATGTACACGAAATGAATTGGGTTCACATTACCATTGCGAAAGATCTCTATAAAATATTCAAGCAGTGTAAATGAGTGACATTTGCAGAGGAAGTCTGCAGGTGAAATTCGTGCCTTCATCTGCGCAAGCTAGAATGAATGTCTCCAGTGTTACTAATTGTGGAAAAAAAGGAGCCGCAGTCCAGTGACAGCAGTGATCCGAATATGCATTTAAGATTGGGTTCCGTTGAATGTCAGGTCTTGCATGATGTGCTTAATTACTCACGTTTAGCTATTTCACCGAGAATTGTCTGCAAAAGCCCAGCAGTGAATTCGAATAGCATTTGTGGGATGATTCCAGGAAGAATTCGTGCCAAGCTCCTTCGGAAACGAATTACTCTGTTTAGCTGTTTCACACAAACATGTCGGTCAATTGACAGCAGTGCATCAGGAATCTCCGAAAATGGCTAGCCATTTCATGCCGAAGGGTATTGGAGTCTGCTTCCAAGAGAAATTTGTGCCTAACTGTGGTTTGCAATGAATGGTTCTTGTGTAGCCATGTGCATGAAGGGAATCTTTCTAAATGGTCTGCATGGGATCTCTATTGGCTTTGATGGATATTCAAGAGAAATCTGTGTTTTAGCGTCATGATCAGGAATGAATGATTTGCATTTTTCACCAGAAACAGCTCCCCAAATGTAAGCAACGTGAAATAATGGCATTTGAAGGGGAATTGCATGTGAAATTCCTGCTTATTCTGTGCACAGAATGACTGTCTCGTGTTTATCAATTTTCACAAAGAGACGCTGTCAAATGACCAGCAGTGCATCCGAATAGCATTTAGAGATTGGTTCTTGGGAATGTCAGGTCTTGCAGTGAATTTTATCTCTCTCT
>NW_027424283.1:5717-20043 GCF_003597395.2 Chelonoidis abingdonii
TCCCTCCGTGAACATTGCTAAACATGAGTCATTTATTGCAAATCCCAGTTAGGCACGACTTTCTCTTGGAATGAGACTCCAAATACTCTTCAGATGAACCGCTAGCCATGTTTCGGAGATCCTGATGCACTACTGGCAAATTGACCGAGATGCGCTCTGAAAATAGCTAAACGTGAGTAATTAAGCCTAGATCACTGCCTGACACGCTATTCCCATGGAACCAAGCTGTAAATGCTATTCAGATGCATTTCTGGCCCTTTGAAAGCGTTGCGTATATGACAATTCATAAACATGAAACATTCGTTCTAGTGCAAAGGTAAGAACAAATTTCATATGCAGTTCTGCAACTGTCATTTTTTCACTGCTTGACATTTTATAGAGATGCTTTTGCGAATAATGTGAACCATTCATTTCAGTTCATTCCTACGGAATTTTCTTGGAATCGTCTTTCAGAAGCTAGTAGCATCCCCTGGTGGCCATTTGGAAGAGATTCCCTTCGTGAACATTGCTAAACATGAGCCATTAATTGCAAATCACAGTTAGGCTCAACTTTCTTTTGAAAACAAACAACAAATACTATTTGGATGAACTGCTAGCCATTTTCCAGAGATCCTAATGCACTGCTGGCAAACTGAGCGAACTGCGCAGTGAAAACAGTAAATATGAGAAATTCATTCCAAATGATTGCTAGGCAGGAATTTCTCCTGGAACCATCCTACAAATGCTATTCGCATCCACTGCTGGGCTTTTGGGAGAGATCCTTTCATGAAAATAGCTACAGGTGAGTAATTTAGCCCAGATCACTGCATGGCACACTATTCTCATGGAACCAAGCTCTAAAGGCTATTCGAATGTACTGCTGGCCATTTGAAAGCGTTGCGTATGTGACAATTCATAACCATGAGACATTCATTCTAGTGCAAAGATAAGACTAAATTTCACATGCAATTGTCCTGCTAATGTCTTTACTTCACTGCTTGATGTTTTGTAATGATTCTTTGGTGAAAAATGCGAATCGTTCAGTCCTGATCATGGCTAAACACAGATTTCTCTTGGAAAAGTCCTTCAGAAGCCAATAGCATCCCATGCAGACCGTTTGGAAAGTTTCCCTTCATGAACATTCCTAAACATGAGGGTTTTTTTGCAAATCACAGTTAGGCCCGAGTTTCTCTTGGAAGCAGACTCCAAACACTATTGGTCTGAACTGCTAGCCATTTGTCAGAGATCATGATGCACTGCTGGCAAATTGCCCAGATACGCAGTGAAAACAGCTAAACGTGAGAAATTCATTCCAAATGATTGCTATGCACGAATTTCTCCTGGAAGCATCCTCCAAAAGGTATTCGGTTCCACTGCTGGGCTTTTAGCAGAGATCCTTTCTTGAAAATAGCTAAACGTGAGTAATTATGCCCAGATCACTGCTTGGCACACTATTCCCATGCACCCAAGCTCTAACTGCTATTCGGATGTACTGCTTGCCATTTGAAAGCTTTGCGTATGTGACAATTCATAAGCATGAGACATTCATTCTAGTGCAAAGATAAGACTAAATTTCACATGTAATTCTTCTGCTAATGTCTTTACTTCACTGCTTGAAATTTTATAGGGATGCTTTGGTGAAAAATGTGAATCATTCATTCCAGATGATAGGTAGGTGCAGATTTCTCTTGGAATCGTCCTTCAGAAGCCAATAGCACCTCATCCAGACCATTTAGAAAGATTCCCTCGGTGAACGTTGCTAAACATGAGACATTTATCTCAAATCACAGTTAGGCCCGAGTTTCTCTTGGAATCAGACTCCAAATATTGTTGGTCTGAACTGCTAGCCATTTGTCAGAGATCGTGATGCACTGCTGGCAATTTGCCCCAGATACGCAGTGAAAACTGCTAAACATGAGAAATTCATTCTGAATCACTGGTAGGCACGAATTTCTCCTGGAAGCATCCTCGAAATGGTATTCGGATCTACTGAGGGGCTCTCGCAAGATATCCTTTCCTGAAAACAGATAAGCAGGAGCCATTCAAACTAGACCCCAGGCACGCACGACTTTCCCTGGAAGGAACGTCTAATGCTATTTAGATGCACTGCTGGTCCTTTGACAGAGATCCTTTCATGAAATGTTGTAAAAAGGAGCTATTCAGTGCAGATTACTGCTAGACACCACTTTCTTCTCGAGCCATCTTACAAATGAGATTCTGATGCACTGCTAGCCATTTGGCAGAGCTATGTTGTGAAAAGAGCTAAACATGAGAAATTCATTCCAGACCATTCGTAGGCACAAATTTTTCCTGGCATCATCCTAAAATTGCTAGTTGGAGGCAGCGCTGGCCATTTGCAAGAGCTCTTTCGTGAGAATAGCTAAACATGAGACATTTGGACCAAATCTTGCTACACACGACTTTCCCTGGAACCAACCTCTAATAATATTTTGATGCACGGCTGGTCATTTGACAGAGATGCCTTCGTGAGTAATGTGAACCACTAACTTCAGTTCATTCCTAGCTAAAAATTAATCTTGGAATGGTCTTTCAGAAGCTAACAGCATGCCCTCGTTGCCATTGGGAAGAGAATTCCTTCGTGAATATTTAAAAATATGTGCCATTTTTTGCAAATCACAGTTAGACACGACTTTCTTTTGGAATGAGACTCCAACTACTATTTGTATGAACTACTATGCATTTTTCAGAGATCCTGATGTACTACTGGGAAATTGACAGATATACACAGTGAAAACAGCTCAATGCGAGAAATTCATTCCGAATGACAGGTAGGCAGGATTCCTCATAGAACCAATCTACAAAGGCTAATCGGATCCAGTGCTGGGCTTTTGGGAGAGATCGTTTTGTGAAAATAGCTACATGTCAGTAATAAAGCCCAGATCACTGCATGACATGCTGTTCCCATGGAACCAAGCTGTAAATGCTATTCGGATGCACTGCTGGCCATTTGACAGCGCTGTGTTTGTGACAATTGATAAACATGAGACATTGCATCCAGTTTGCTACTGGGGATTAATTTACTCTAGCGGAGGCCTCCTAATGCAAATCGGACACACCTCTGGGCATTTGACAGAGATGCGCTTCTGTAAAGTGCTAAGCAGGAATCATTCTGTCCAGATTATTTATAAGAATTAATTCCTCCTGAGAGCTTCCAAATGCCGTTCGGATTCAGTGCTATCCATTTGGCAGAGAGGTGTTTGTGACAGTTGCTAAAATGAGACATACATTGCTGATCACAGCTAGGCATGGCTGTCTCCAGGAATTTTCTTCCAACTATCATTTGGATATACTGTTGACCATTTGACAGAAATGTTTTCATGAATAATGTGAACCATTCATTCCAGTTAATTGCAAGAGATTCCCTTCGTGAACATTGCTAAACATGAGCCATTCATTGCAGAGATCCTTTCGTGAAAATAGGTACACATAACCGTTTCCCTCCTGATCTCTGCTAGCATCCTCTCAATACCATTCTGATGTACTGCTGGTAATTTGGCCGAGATATGCTTTGAAAACAGCTAGACGTGAAAAATTCATTCTGAATCACTAGTAAGCATGAATTTCTCCTGGATGCATAATAAATGCTCCTCGGATCCACTGGTGGCCATTTGGCAGAGATCCTTCGGTGAAAATTCGTAAAAATGAGAGATTCAGCGCAGATCGGTGTTAGGTACGACTTTCTCTGGAACCATGCTACAAATGCTATTCGGATGAACTGCTGGCCAATTGGCAGAGCTCCTTTCGGGCAAACAGCTAAACATGAGACATTCGGCAACGACCACTGCTACGCATGACTTTTCCTGGAACCAATCTCTAATGCTATTCCGATGCACTGCTGGCCATTAGACATAGATGTGTTTATGAGATTTGATAAACATGAGGCCTTCATTCCAGATCACTGCTAAGTGCAATGTTCCTCGGGAAAAAGCTTCCAAATGCTATTTGAAAGTACTGGTGGCCATTTGTCAGAGATCCTTTCGTGAAATGTTGTAAAAATGAGATATTCAGTGCAGATCACTGCCAGGACCACTTTCTCCTGGACCCATCTTACAAATGATATTCGCATGCGCTTCTAGCCATTTGGCAGAGATACATTGGGAAAACAGCTAAACTTGACAAATTCATTCCTGATCGTTCGTAGGCATGAATTTCTCCTGGAAGCATCCTAAAATTGCTATTCGAATGAACTGCTTGCCAATTGGCAGAGCTCTTTCGTGAAGATAACTAAAAATGAGAAATTCATTCCAGACCGTAGCTAGGCACTTGAAAATTGCTAAACATGAGACATTCAGACCAAATCACTGCTACGCACAACTATCCCTGGAACCAACCTCTAACGCTATTCTGATGCACTGCTGGCCATTTGACAGACATGCATTTGTGACAGTTGCTAACATGAGCACTATTAGTCTCGAATTTCTCCTGGAAATATCCTCCAAATTCTATTCGGATGCACTGCTAGCCATTTGGCAGAGATATGTTGTGAAAACAGCTAAACATGAGAAATTTAGGGTTTGGCTACACTTGCAGATGTGCAGCGCTGGGAGTTAAAGCTGTCTTTGTACAGCTGTGTAGGGAAATCACTGGAGTGTGGCCACACTGACAGCTACCAGTGCTGCAGTGTGGCCATATTTGCGGCATTTGCAGCAGTGTTGGGAGTGGTGCATTATAGGCAGCTATCCCACAAGCACCTCGTCCCATTTTCACGCCATTTTGATGCAGTGGGTTGTGGGAAGGGGGCGGAGGGTGTGAGTCATTCTGCTTCCTGTCCCAACACCCCGTGAGGCATCTCTTCACATCCTAGCAATCCCTGTTTTTCCATCCACATTTGGCACCATCTTGACTCTCTCAACGGTTTCTGTGCAGCGCGATTTCTGTGGGAAATGGAGCCGAAACTGCTGCCACTGGAATTGTGTAGATGTAATTTTGCAGGGCCATTAATGGCATCCTGCTAAGAAGAACCGTGACTCTGGGTAGCGTGCAGGACATTGTGGATGGCTTTGCGCAAATGGGTTTCCCTAATTGTGGAGGGGCAATAGATGGGATGCATATTCCTATTCTGGTACCACCCCACCTAGCATCCAAGTAGGTTAATCGGAAGGGGTATTTCTCTATGGTTCTCCAGGTGCTTGCGGATTGCCGTGGGCATTTCATTGACATTAACACAGGCTGGTCTGGAAAGAAGCATGATGCACGCATCTTTCGGAACACTGTCCTGTTCAGGAAGCTGCAGGCAGGGTCTTTTTTCCTAAACCAGAAGATCACAGTAGGGGACATTGAAATGCCCATTGTGATCCTTGGAGACCCTGTTAATGCCTTGGCTCATGAAACCGTATACAGGGAAGCTTGACAGGAGCAAGGACCAATTCAACTATAGGCTGAGCCGGTGCAGAATGACCAGAATGTGCTTTTGGCCATTTAAAGGGGCGCTGGAGGTGTCTTTATGGGAAGCTAGACTAGGGGGAAAGCAGCATCCCCACGGTTATATTTGCGTGCTGTACCCTCCATAATATTTGTGAAGGGAAGGGTAAAACATTCAGTGACAAATGGACCTCTGAGGTTCAACGCCTGGAGGCTGAATTTGCACAGCCAGAGAGCAGGGTTACTAGAGAGGCCCAGCACAGGGCTACAAGGATTAGAGTTGCCTTGAGGGAGGAATTTGAGGCTGAAAACCAGCAATAATGTTTGGTGCCTTGCATGGGAGTGAAGTGCAGTGATTACCATGTTAGTAGGAATCTGTTTTTCCTAAGCTGATTTGCAGTGCCTGTTTCTTTCCTGGGCTAAGGTATCTTTGATTTTCTGCAATAATGAAAACTATTTTCAAAGCTAAGAATTCATTTATTGAAAGTAAATAACTTTCTTGACAGACACACAACATTATGGGAACCTAAAAGGGCAGAGGGGTGGGGTGGGGAACTGTACAGTCGCAGGTTTGAATATGTCCTGTCTGGAGTGCTGTGCAATGACTGCTGCACTTCAGGATACCTATACTTCATGGTTATGGGGGTTGAGTGCAGGGGGCAAGGGTCGTAGTTCTCAGGGCTGGCTGGTGAATGTACAGGTGTTGGAGGCAGCTTGTGGTCATAAGAACCTGGATGCTGGGGAAGGGGGTTTTGAGCTGACATTGGGGCACAAGGGAAAGCGCTTTGGGACGAGGGCGGTGGTGCGGTAGCGCTCTGCCTGCATGGCTACGAGTGTCTGGATTGAGTCTGGTTGGTGCCCCAGGATGCTTATCAGCTGCTTTGTGCTTTTCTTCCTGGCCGCTGTGTTTTTCTGGCGGATCCTGCTTTCCCTTTCCCCCCAGTCCTGCACTTTTTGATTCTCTCTGGCAGAGTGATCCATAATTGCTTGCAGCAGTTCTTCTTTGCTTTTTCGCGGCTTCTTCTGGAGGTTTTGGAGTCTTTGAGCTGTTGATAGCACGGGCAGCCGAGAACTCAAGGTTGCTTGTGGAAAGGCAAAAAATGCAACACTTAACAGAGGCAGCATAGTTTATATCTCAGACAGTTATTCCCACACAGTGAAGGAGTAACATTCTTCACAATAGCATAATTTTCCCATATCAAAGAGAGTGCACATAACCCACAAGAGCCCTAAAATGGTGAGTAAGGGGGACTGATTGCTTCAGGGCTGTACTGTCCTCGGGGTTTCTGTGTGTTGGGGAAAGCAAACAGCTGCAGGGGGGCACCTACACTGAACACTCTCCCAACATTTTCCAGAAGAGCTGATCCCGGAAGATATCTCGCTGCTGCAGGTGACCTGGGAAGAGTGGGAGGGTCTTCTACAGCAATGCGGATTCCTACCTGGCCCCTATGCAGCTTGCTCCTCGCTATTCCACATCTAGGCATGCATGCATGCACAACCGTCCCTCCTCTCCCAAAAAATTTCCATCCTGAAAATAAAAGCCGCTTACCGGGAACCCGCTCCTCTGTTTGTCCTCCACCAAGTACCTGCTGGTGCGACTGGCTACCTTCCTCCTGGCTTGAGAAGAGCTCCTGCCTGCATGCCTCCAGGGACTCCAGAGTGTCTCCCCCCACCCTCACTCTCGGTTTCCTTCTCCCTCTCCACTCCTCCTCCTCACTCTCCCGCTCTGAGTGTCCATCGTGGGCCTCAGATTGGTGGTGGGGTCACCCCCAAGTATCGCATCCAGCTCTTTGTAAAAATGGCAAGTCATGGGAGCAGCACCAGAGCGGCAGTTTCCCTCGCGGGCTTTGCAATAGGCACTCCACTGTTCCTTCACTTTAACCCTGCACTGCAGCACGTTCCGGTCATGGCCCCTTTCCAGCATGGTCCTTGATACCTGCCCAAAGGGATCGTAATTCCTGCAGCTGGAGTGCAGCTGTGACTGCACAGCTTTCTCCCCCCAAACACTGATGAGATCCAGCAACTCGCCATTGCTTCATGCTGGGGCTCGTTTGGTGTGTGGAGGCATGGTCACCTGGAAAGATTCACTGATTGCATTCCACACCTGGCTGAGCAAAGAGGAAGGGGATTTTTAAAATTCCAGGGGCTGAACTGAAGGGGATGGGTGTCCAGGAGAGCTGGCAGTTTTTTAAAGAAACCATGCTAAGAGCACAGGAAAATACCATACCAATGTACAGAAAGAACAGCAAGCGTAGAAAGTGCCCAGCATGGCTTAACAGGGAACTCACTGGTGAGCTGAAGCAAAAGAAGGAAGCTTACAAAAAATGGAAGCTTGGACAGATGACTGGGGAGGCATATAAGATTATTGCTGGCCTGCAGGGATAGAATCAGAAAGGCCAAAGGGCAAATTGAGTTGAAACTAGCAAGGGATGTGAAGGATAATAGAAGGGGTTTTACAAGTATGTAAGCAACAAGAAGAGGCACCATAGATGGTGTAGGGTCCCTTACTCAATGAAGCAGGTATCCTAGGTGGGTGGGGAAGATATGGAAAAGGCTGAACAGTCCTCAATTCCTTCTACACTCAGTCTTTTACAGGCAGGGAGTCAACTCCCAACTAATACACTGGGCAAGCAGAGAGGAGAGCACGCCCACTGGATAGAGAGTGCCAGGTTAGGGGAGACTACTTAAAGACGTTAGAAGTGGCACAAGTCTATGGGACTGAACGAACTGCATCGAGGGTGCTGAGGAGTTAGCTGATCGTGATTGCAGATCCTTGACCATTATCTTGAAAATTCATGCGAACAGAGAAGGTCCCAGAGGACTGAAAGAAAGCAAATATAGTACCAGCTTTAAAGAAAGGAAAAAGGAAGATCCAGGGAACTACAGACCAATCATCACCTCTCACCTCAATCGCTGGAAAATCATGGAGCAGGTGCTGAAGAATCACATCCTGAAACACTTAGAGGAAACAAGGTGATCAGAAGCAGTCAGCATGGATTCACCAAGGGGTAAATCATGCCTGACCAACCTGATTGCTTTCTATGATGGAGATGACTGGACTTGTGGATGGGGGCAAAGCTTTGATGATTGTATACCTTGACTTTAGTAAGGCTTTTGACACGGTTTCCCTACAGCATTCTCATCAGACAAACTAAGGAAGATATGGTTTGGAGGAATGGCACTGTGAAGTGGATAGAAAACTGGTGAATCAAGGGCTCAGCGGGTAGGTATCAATGGCACACTCTCTAGTTGGCAACCAGTAAACAAGTGGAGTGCCAAGGTCTGTCTGTCTAGGGCCCGTTCTATCAAGGTCTTCAGTTAATGATACTGATGAGGGATGCTTGCACTATTAAGTAAATTGAAGATGAGACCCAAGTTGGGGGAGTGGTGGACACTCTGGAGGCAGGGATAGGATTCAGGGAGACTTAGACAAATTGGAAGAAGTGGCCACACCGCAGAACCTCATGAAGTTAATCAACGGAAGACAAGTGCAAAGTCCTGCACTTAGGACAAAAAACCATGCACTGCTCCAGGTGGGGACTGTTTTGGCTAAGCAGCAAGTGCTGAAGAAAAGAATCTTTGGGGTTACAGTAGATGGAAAGTTGAACATCGGCTAGGGTGTGCGTCTTGTACCAAAAAGGCCTAATAGCATACTGGGCTGTATTAGTAGGTTAGTGTGTTCAGCGAGCATCGAGGGATGGTGGATTATTCCCCCCGCTAATTTGGCAGCTGTGTGTGAGGCGCATCTGATAATACTGTGTCCAGTTTTGGGCAGCCCACACTACAAAAAGGACATGCGAGCAATTTGGAGAGAGTTCCAGCGGAGAGGCAACATAGAAATGATTAGACGGACTAGAGCGACATGGACTTATGAAGAAGAAGACTGAAGGAACTGGGCTTATTTAGCCCGCAGAAGAGAAGACTAAGGGGGGATTTGAATAGCAACCGTTCAGCTACCTTGAAGGGATGCTCGCAAAGAGGAGGGAGCTAGGCTGTTTCATGGTGACTGGAGGACAGAAACAAAGGAGCAATGGTTTAGAAGTTGAAAGTTGCGGAAGTCGAGCGGGCTGACTATAGAAAAAACTTTCTGACTAGGGAGAGTGGTGAAGTATTGGAATGGGTTACGCTAGGGACAGGTGGTAGAATGCTACCAATCTTTAGTAGCTATTTAAAGTATGGCTACCGACCGCCACCCTGGCTGGGATTCTTTAGGGAAAAATGGTCCTGCCTTTAGCAGGGGGTTGCTAGATGACCTCATGATGTGAGGTCCCTTCCAACCTTTTGATTCTATGAGTTCTATTGAATTTAACGGATCGGCGTCCCTTGAGACCACTGGCAGTCAGAGTTGAACTGATGAGGCAGAGTGGCTGAACAGGCATTCTGGATACCTCCGAATAGCTCTGGGAGAGCCAATAAACAGCACTTTTGGTGGGCCACACCGGCGGAGGAGAACCGGATCACCAGCGCTGCAGTCCTTATTCCCAAGATGTGGTGCGAGTACACTGCAGCACTGTAGGCCAAGGGATAAGATACAGGACCTTCTGGTATGTGACCTTGCAAGTGTAGCCAAGGTGAATGAGTTCAGCGCTGTAAAAGCCACCACCAGCCGCTGCAAAGCTCTCCAGTGTGAGCCAAGCCCTCATTGCTGAGTCATTCGTTAGGCACGAATTTACCTTGGACCAATCCTAAAAGTGCTTATTGGATGAACTGCTGCGCCAACTTGGCAGAGTCTCCCTTTTTGTGAAATAAGCTAAACATGAAGACATTCAGTCCATATGAATGCACACTGCACACATGACTTTCCTCGGAACCAACTTCTAATGCTATAAACCGATGCTACCTACTGGCCATTTGAACAGAGCTGCGTTTGTGGCCGGGTCTACACTAATGCGTTTCAAACCAAATTTAGCATGTTAAACCCTATTTAATACTGCCTACCCGTCCACCCAACGATGAGCCCCTGTTATATCGGATATAAAAGGACTTTCTTTAAAAACCGATTTCTTGCTACTCCTGCCTGACGAGGGGTAGTAGTCACTGAAATCGGTATTGAGTTGCATATCAAGATTAGGGTTAGGTAGGCCGCAAATCAACGGTATTGGCCTCCATGGGAAGTATCGCCACACGTTTTTTGCACCATTGTGACTGCTGCTCTGACAATGACAATTCTGAACTCCGAAGCTAGCCTGGCCATGTGGAATAGCGCAGAAAAGTCCCGCAGGGAATCTATTATCTCTGAACTTTCATTGTTCCTTGCGCATGCGTGGAGCTCTGATCAGCATGGGTGCGCGATGCAGTCCCAAATCCAAAAAGAGAGCTCCGCGATGGGCCGTACGGGAGATACTGGATTCTGATCGCTGTATGGGAGAGACAAATCTATTCTATACAGAGGCTCCTGTTAACGAGAAGGATCAAAATGGATAAAGCATCTTGAAAAAGTCTCCAGGCACATGATACGAGTCAACAGACAGTGCTGTGTGACAAGCATAACGGAAAGCCAAAGACTCAAATGGAGATGCTCATTGGCGACAGGGAGGGAGGGCAGGGGTACTTGAGGAACTTCAGCTATCCGCAGGAGTCCCACAGTCTCCGAAAAGCATTTACTAATCTTGATCTGAGCATCTCAATGCGCTGAGAGGGGGAGTCAAAAACATTTTCCCGGGTGTTTCAAGGGTTATACTGTTAGCCTCATTTATACCCTTCCCTGCCAAGAAATAAGAGAAAGGGAAAAAAAAGGTTCTCACCTTTATTTTCAGTGGTCAACTATGTCTACTGCATGCTGCGGGTAGAAGCGGCTGTGCAGCGCTGACACCATCACCATCCCCTTCTCAGTGGCAGAGGGTAACAAATATAATGTTATCGTCATCATCATCTGCCTGTGCAGTGGCTCGGTAGAGTTGGCTTGGGGGCGCCTGGGTAAATGGAATAATCTCTGAGTCATTTACTGGGCAGATGGTCCAAAAAGGGCTGGTAAGTGTCCTCATATAGCAACTGGAGGCTGAGCTCTATTCAGCCCCTCATTTTCAATGTCTAGGAAGAAAGATTCTGTTACTCGCGAGACTATCATAAGCAGTGGAGAAGGTCTGCGCTCCTCTCCTTCCACCCATTTATATCCTGCCTGGACTGTCTTTGCATACTGGAGGTTTATTCTCCCCCTCATTATTATCTCACGTAAAATATTATGGTTTCTTATTCCTGAATTCTTTATTACGTTCTCACACAAATGAGGGAGGACACTGGCCAGGGTAGCAGGAGAGGTTGGGGAAAGGAAGCAACGGGTGGGGTTGTTGCAGGGGCACTCCCTAGAATGGCATGCAGCTCATCATTTCTCTGGGATCTCTGGGGCTCTGACACAGAGCGGCTGTTCTCTCTGGTTCTCTAATACACTTGCCCTATATTCTAGGCAGGACTGACTCTATTTTTAGACAAAACATAAAGAAGGGAATGACCCAGGGAGTCATTCCCATTTTTGTCCATGCGCCCCCAGCCGACTTCAGCGAGGCCAGCCAGGAGCACTCATGACAGCAGCAGATGGTACAAAATGACTGACAACCATCATCTCATTGCCAATTTACAATGGCAGATAATGCAATAGGGATGGTAACCATCTCAGTTACCTTGCAAAAGCAAATGAATAGTGCTGTGTAGCACTGCAGTACCGCATCTGTCAGCAGCATCCAGTATACATACGATGACAGTGACAAGGCAAAATGGGCTCCATGGTTGCCATGCTATGGCGTCTGCCAGGGCAATCCAGGGAAAAAGGGTGCGAAATGATTGTCTGCCGTTGATTTCACAGAGGAAGAATTGAGTGACGACATTTACCCAGAATCACCAGCGATGCTGTTTTTGCATTGGGATCTCAACCCAGAATTCCAATGGGGGGAGACTGCGGGAACTATGGGATAGCAAGGGGATACCAACGGGATATCCCACATTGCAATGCTCTGGAAATCGACGCCAGCCTTGGTACATGGATGCACACCGCCAAATTAATGTGCTTAGTGTGGCCACGTGCACTCGACTTTATACAATCTGTTTTACAAAACCGGTTTATGCAAAATTGGAATAATCTCATAGTGCAGACATACCCTGTGACAGTTGCTAACATGAGACATTCAATGCCGATCATAGCTAGGCATGGCTAGCACCAGGAGTTATCCTCCAGAAATCATTCAGATGTACTGTTGGCTATTTGACAGAGATGTTTCGCGAATAATGTGAACCATTCATTCCAGTTCATTACTAGGCACAGATTTCTCTTAGAATAATCTTTCTGAAGCCAATAGCTTCCCCTGCTGGCCATTTGGAAGAGATTCCCTTCGTGAACATTGCTAAACATGAGCCATTCATTGCAGATCACTGTTAGGCACGAATTTCTTCTGGAACCATCCTTCAAATACTAATTGAATGCACTGCTAGCCATTTGTCAGAGATCCTTTCGTGAAAACAGAGAAACATAACTATTTCCCTCCTCATCTTTGCTAGCGACAAAACTCTAATGGAATAGTCCTCCAAATGCCATTCTGATGCACTGCTGGCAATTTGACCGAGATATGCTGTGAGAACAGCTATACATGAGAAATTCATTCCAAATCACTGGTAGGCATGAATTTATCTTGGAACCATACTACAAATGCCACTCGGATCCACTGGCGGCCATTTGGCAGAGATCCTTTGGTGAAAATTACTGAAAAAGAGATAGTCAGTGCAGATCACTGCTAGGCACCACTTTCTCCTGGACCCATCTTACAAATGAGATTCAGATGAACTGCTGGACTTTTGGCACAAATATGTTGTGAAAACAGCTAAATATGAGAATTTCATCCTGATCATTCGTAGGCACATATTTCTCCTGGGACCACCCTAAAAGTGCTATTCGGATGAACTGCTGGTGATTGGCAGAGCTCCTTTCATGAAAATAGCTAAACAAGAGACATTCAGCCCAGATCACTGCTACCCACGAAGTTGCCCTGTAGAATGCCTCCAAATGCTATTCGAAAGCACTGGTGGCCACTTGTCAGAGATCCTTTCGTGAAAAAGGCTAATCATGACCCTTTCCCTCCTGATCTCTGCTAGCAACTAATGGAATCGTCCTCCAAATGCAATTCTGATGCACCGCTGGCAATTTGACCGAGGTACGCTGTGAAAACAGCTATGAGAAATTCATTCCGAATCACTGGTAGGCATGAATTTCTCCTGGGACCATCCTACAAATGCTACTCGGATCCACAGGTGGGCTTTTGGCAGCGACCCTTTTGTGAAAATAGCTAAACATGAGACATTCATTCCAGATCACAGCATGGTGCGAATTTCTTCTGGAGTCATACTCGAAATTGTATTCTGATTGCATTTTAATGGATCCTCGGGTATGCAGCCATTGCCAGATTCCCTGTAAAAGGTGACCCTTTATAAGGTCCAAGAACCCCTTCCATGGTCCCCTAAACCTAAAGAAGCCTTCACTCAGATTAAGGTCGGTCTACACTACAAGGTAATATCGAATTTAGCAGTGTTAAACTGAATTAACCCTGTACCCGTCCATACAATGAAGCCCTTTATATGGATATAAAGGGCTCTTAATACCGATATCTGTAATCCTCCCTGATGAGGTTAAGGAGCTCAAACAAGCCCACCAGAAAACCAAAGAAGCAAATGGAAGGTCCAGGGTAGGGCTGCAAACATGCCGCTTCTACTCTGAGCTGCATGCAATTCTAGATGGGTCCTCCAGTCCGTGGATTCCGAGGCAGGGGTAATCTCAGCCATGCCTGAGGATTCTGCGGATGGGGAAGATGAGGAGGAGGAAGAGGAGGACGAGTTTGCAAAGAGCACACAGCACTCCATTTTCCCCAACAGCCAAGACCTTTTTCTCAGCCTGACGGAATTACCCTCCCAGTCCTCCCACGGCAGTATCCCAGACCATGAAGCCATGAAAGGGACCTCTGGTGAGTGTACCTTTGTAAATATA
>NW_027424283.1:23322-30831 GCF_003597395.2 Chelonoidis abingdonii
CTGCAGCTGTTTAAACAGAGTAGTGTTCCTGAAGATGTGAGCATCATGAACCCTTCCCGGCCATCCCATGTTGATGTTGGTGAAATGTCCCTTGTGATCCACCAGTGCTTGCAGCACCATTGAAAAGTACCCCTTGTGGTTTATGTACTGGGTGCCCTGGTGCTCCGGTGCCAAAATAAGAATATAGATTCCATCTCTCGCCCCACCACAGTTAGGGAATCCCATTGCAGCAAAGCCATCCACTATGATCTGCACATTTCCCAAAGTCACTACCTTTCGTAGCAGCAACTTAGTGATTGCTTTGGCTACTTGCATCACAGCAGCCTCTACAGTAGATTTTCCCACTCCAGACTGATTCCCAAATGACCTGTGTCTGAGGCATGTAAGTTTCGAGTAATTTTTTAATGGGGGAGGAATGACAAGACACAATAAAATAGAATTTAGAGCCAAATGGCTGTATTTATTTAGCAGGGATAATTACACTTTGGGCTCGGAAAGTAATTTATTAGTAATAGCTTTTATTTACTTAAACTATGGACTTTTTTGTACAAAAAGGGAAAGTAAAACAAGAAGGCAGATTATAAAAGCAAAGCTAACTGTCTCCCTTACATACAGAATGAAACAGCAGACAGAAAGCAGAAGGAGGGAGATAAAGACAAGGCAATAAAACAAATTATAAAAACAAACTTAACTGTAATAAAGCAGCAGGCGAGACACAAAGAAAGTGGGTAGAGACGAGGGTGGGCTAACAAAACAGAATGCTTGCAGAAGTTACAAGATACATACCACACTTCAGACGTAACCGACCGGCAATAGGGACATTAAATACATAGCGAATTAGGGGCGTGGTTTTGTTTAATATGATACGCCACGAGCCAGCAGAACAGAGGGGTTTTCTGGCTGAAAGGTTGATCAAGCCTTTCAGCTGACACACGGAAAACTCCTACTGATCCTGCACAGGCTACAGTTTTGTCTGGGGGCTTTTACTCGTGTCGATTTCAGATTGGTTTTTCATTACATATGTCAGCATCGGATTGGTCCCTAGCTCCTTCACCTTTCAGGTTCCAGGTTGGGGGCCCCCTACGTCAGCAGAGGTTACACACGGCACGCTACTTCTTTGTCTGAGACAAGCATGCATGTCTATACATGGCTCACAGGGGTGGGCACCCGGCATGCTATTCTTTTGTTCATAATATGCTTGCATTACTGCATACAGCTCTGGCTTATACGACTCTTGCCTTATTTGGGCATGGTTTTGCTCTGACCAACAATTGGCCAGGCCAACAACTTGAGCAAAGGTTTAGGGTTGCGACAACCTGTAGCTGTCTAACATTGCAAGCTTCCAGAGGGCTATTGCCACTTGCTTCTCAACTGTGAAGGCTGCTCTCATCTTGGTATTCTGGAGTTTCAGGGCAGGGGAAAGCAAATCACAAAGTTCCATGAAAGTGCCCTTACGCATGCGAAAGTTTCACAGCCACTGGGAATCATCCCACACCTGCAACACTATGCAGTCCCATCAGTCTCTGCTTGCTTCACAGACCCAAAGTCGGCATTCAATGGCTAGAACCTGCCTCATTACCAGCATGATCTCCAATGTGCCGGGGCCTGCAGTTTGAGAGAATTCTGTGTCCATGTCCTTATCACTCTTGTTGCCGCTCTGCCGTAGCCGCCTCCTTCTTGCCTGATTTTGTAGGTCCTGGTTCAGCATAGACTGCACAAGAATGCACAAGGTGTTTACAATGTCAATGATTGATGTCTTGAGTTGAGCAGGCTCCGTGCTTGTTGTGGTGTTTGCACAGTTCACCCAGGAAAAAAGATTCAAAAAGGTTGTCTGCTTTCATGGTGGGAGGGGTGAGGCTGTACCCAGAACCACCAGCGGCAATGTTTTTTGCCCCATCAGGCACTGGGATGTCAATCCAGAATTCCAATGGGCAGGGGGAGACTACGGGAACTATAGGGATAGCTACCCACAGTGCAACGCCCTGGAAATTGATGCTAGCCTAGGTACATGGATGCACACTGCCAAATTAATGTGCTTAGTGTGGCTGTGTGCATTTGACTTTATACAATCTGTTTTAAAAAAACGGTTTCTGTAAAATCGGAATAATCCTGTAGTGCAGAGATACCCTAAAAGATATTGATATCTGCATTATGTTAACAATTCTACATACAAGAATGTTTTCTGGCAATCTGGAAAAAGAAACATAGAACCTTGCAAGAACACATGCAGAATGTGGATGATATATATGCTGGAGGGTAGGGATAGGGTCCGGAGTGACCTAGACAAATTGGAGGATTGAACCAAAAGAAATCTGATGAGGTTCAACAAGGACAAGTGCAGAGTCCTGCACTTAGAAAAGAAGAATCCCATGCACTGTTACTGGCTAGAGATGGACTGGCTAGACAGAAGTTCTGCAGAAAAGGAACTGGGGATTACAGTGGATGAGAAGCTGGATATGAGTCAGCAGTGTGCCCTTGTTGCCAAGAAGGCTAATGGCATATTGGGTTGTACTAGTAGGAGCATTGCCAGCAGATTGAGGGAAGTGATTATTCCCCTTGATTCAGCACTAGTGATGCCACATCTGAAGTATCGTGTCCAGTTTTGGGCCCCACACTACAGGGGGGATGTGGAGAAATTGGAGAGAGTCCAGTGGAGGGCAACAAAAATGATTTGGGGACTGGGGCACGTGATTTACAAGGAGAGGCTGAGGGAACTGGGGTTGTTTAGTCTGCAGGAGAAACAAATGAGGGGACATTTGATAGCAGTCTTCAACTACCTGTAGGCGTTTTCCAAAGAGGATGGATCTATGCTGTTCTCAGTGGTGGTAGATGACAGAACAAGGAACAATGGTCTCAAGTTGCAGTGGGCGAGATCTAGGTTGGATATTATGAAAAACTATTTCACTAGGAGGGTGGTGAAGCACTGGAATAGGCTGCCTAGGGAGGTGGTGCAATCTCTATCCTTAGAGGTTTTTAAGGCCCAGTTTGACAAAGCCCCTGGCTGGGATGATTTAGTTAGAGTTGGACTTGTTTTGAGCAGGGTGTTGGACTATTTGACCTCCTGAGGTCTCTTCCAACCCTAATCTTCTATAATTCTATGAACACCTGTGGGTGACACTACAATGTTTGGCAACTCTTGGGAATTCATAGAATCATAGAAGATTAGGGTTGGAAGGGACCTCAGAAGGTCAATTGTATAGTTCCCTAACTTGGTTGATAGACTTGGCCTGTTAGCATTAGCACTCTGAAAATATCTGGATAGACTGTACTTTGAAGTTGTGTCTGAAGCCTGGGCTCTGGAGCCTAGGTGGGAAAGGGGGAATGAGCTTTAGCTAGTGAGCACCACTAATGATTTTAGACTCTCCAAGTCCTTGCACCCTGTGCCCTCTCCTGCCCCTGCACAGCTGCCCAAGGCTAGGCCCAAACAGGCTCTTAGTGTTTCTCTTTACAGTGTTTAACTTACTAAGTGACGGAGGAAGTGGTGATATGTCCAGGGACCCAGTTACATGTCTGAGGTTGGGTCTAAGTGGTTCTGAGTGTGTCAAAGGACATCCAGCTGATGTGGGGCATCTAGCCATGGCTAGAGTGGGGAGGAGTGGTCAAAAATTTCCCATCAAAACTTCTGTTTCTGACAAACAATATCTGTGTAATAACAAGATTTTGTTAGAAAACAGAACAGTTTAATTTTTCAGGTGAAAATTTTCAGGTTTTATTTTCCAAAAAAAAGGGGAGGAGATTGGGTTTTTAAAATTTTTTTTAAATTAAACTTGAAATTTTCTGCTGAAAACCCCACCAAAACAGAACCATTTTCCAATCAGCTGTATGGATGGACCCTGAATGAGGATGTAAATTAGAGAGGGACCATTTTAAAGATTCATTGTGCTATTGGACCTCTTGTTGTTATTTGTATTACCATGGTGCTTACGTGGGGATCACTACAGCAGCTGGATGTATCTCTCGAACTTGAATTAACTTTGTAGCTGCACTCAAGCTGGTGACCTGGCTTACCACAGGGGTAACATTCCAGACTTTGCACAGTTTTGTGGGTAGGTTCTTGTGACACTTTATGCACCTTAGGGAATATACTGATGTATTGTGCCTCCTTTGTAGCCAGTTCCATGGAGACAGCAATATCAACAGCCTTCTATAAGGTAAGCCTGTGTCAATAGGCGCTTCTGTCAAAGGTTTCACCCCTACTCTGAACTTTAGAATACAGATGTGGGGATCTGCATCAGAACCCCTAAGGTGATTACCAGCTTAGATCTGGTTGCTGCCACCACCAGATCGTTTAAACAACCATTTATGAGTCATTTGGAAACTTTGTCTTCCCCCCAAAATATCTCCTTCCTAAGTGCTATAACCCTTCCCTGGGTAGCCTTGAGAGACTTCTCCACCAATTTCCTAGTGAACACCGATCCACACCTCTTGGATCTTAAAACAAGGAAAAATCAATCAGGTTCTTAAAAAGGAGACTTTTAATTTAAGAAAAGGGGTGTAAGGAATAGCTCTGTGAGATTAGCATGCAAGCTACTCTCACCAACAGATTCAAAACCCAGAGGATGTTCCCCTGGAACGGCGAACAGCAGAGGCTAACAGAGGGAGTTTGCCTGGGATCTGTCCTAGAGGAGGTACGCTAACTGCTGCATTAGCGAGGCTGTGTTGGTGAGTGTCGGCTGCAGGGGACAGTTTGTCAGTTTGACCATGTGCTTGATTGTTTGATTGTTTGTTTGAAAAATGTGAATTGGGAATGCTTTGTTCCAGGTGGGCCTTGAATGGGCCAGACTGATATAAAAAGGGAACCAGCTGAGCGACGAACAGCGAAGGCTAACAGAGGGAGTTTGCCTGGGAGTTCGCCTAGGGAGAGCCCACTGAGGCTTTCATCTTGCAGGCTTCTGTGAGTTGCTGCAACAACTGAGGAAGTTCATAGAAGAAAGAAATCATGGAAGCTGAGCATTCAGCTGTTGTAACCTGCACAGGTTGTGCCATGTTTGTCTTTCTTCCACAGGACAGAAGCAACTTTGTCTGTACAAAGTGCAAGCTGGTCTCCATATTGGAAGAGAAGGTTTGAGGTCTGGAGCAACAAGTATCGACCCTGCGTTACATATGAAAAAGTGAAGATTTCCTGGACAGATGTCAGGATATGCTTCTACTAGCACAACGTTCTGAAGAATCGGAGCAGGCTGCACAGAGAGGACAGAGGGACGATGAAGAAATTTGTCAGCATAGAACCTTCAGAAGAAGAAGGAAAAGTGTTCATGTACCAGCAATGGAGATACAAATGAGCAACCGTTTTCATGTTCTCTCGACAGGTACTAATGCAGAGAGTGGACTAGATGACACATCTAAGGGAAGAGAGCAGAAGGAAACTACACCAATTGGAAGGCATGAGATTCACTGTCCTAGGGATGGGGGTTCCACGACCACCGCTCCCAAGAGAAGAAGGAGGGTAGTGGTTGTTGGGGACTCCCTCCTCAGGGGGACTGAGTCATCTATCTGCTGCCTCGACCAAGAAAACTGAGAGGTCTGCTGCTTGCCAGGAGCTAGGATTCATGATGTGATGGAGAGACTGCCGAGACTCATGAAGCCTTCGAATAGCTATACCTTCCTGCTTCTCCATGTGGGCGCCAATGATACTGCTAAGAATGACCTTGAGAGGATCACTGCAGAGTACGTGGCTCTGAGAAGAAGGATAAAGAAGTTTAAGGTGCAGCTGGTGTTCTCGTCCATCCTCCCTGTTCAGGGAAAAGGCCTGGGTAGGGATGGTCGAATTGTGAAAGTCAACGAATGCCTACGCAGGTGGTGTCAGAGAGAAGGCTTTGGATTCTTCGACCACGGGATGGTGTTTCAAGAAGGAGGAGTGCTAGGCAGACGGGCTCCACCTAACAAAGAGAAGGAAGAGCATCTTTGCAAGCAGGCTGGCTAATCTAGTGAGGAGGGCTTTAAACTAGGTTCACCGAGGGAAGGAGACCAAAGCCCTGAAGTGGGGAAATGGGATTCCGGGAGGAAGCACGAGAAAGATAGAGTAAGAGGGGAGGACTCCTGTCTCCGACTGAGAAAGTGGGACAATCAGTGAGTTATCTTAAGTGCCTATACACAAATGCAAGAAGCATGGGAAACAAGCAGGGAGAACTGGAAGTCCTGGCACAGTCAAGGAACTATGATGTGATTGGAATAACAGAGACTTGGTGGGACAACTCACATGACTGGAGTACTGTCATGGATGGATATAAACTGTTCAGGAAGGACAGGCAGGGCAGAAAAGGTGGTGGAGTTGCATTGTATGTAGGAGAGCAGTATGACTACTCAGAGCTCCGGTATGAAACTGCAGAAAAACCTAAGAGTCTCTAGATTAAATTTAGAAGTGTGAGCAACAAAGATGATGTTGTGGTGAGAGTCTGCTATAGACCACCAGACCAGGGGGATAAGATGGACGAGGCTTTCTTCCGGCAACTAGCAGAAGTTACTAGATCGCAGGCCCTTGTTCTCATGGGAGACTTTAATTACCCTGATATCTGCTGGGAGAGCAATACAGGAAGTTTTTGGAAAGTGTAGGGGACAATTTCCTGGTGCAAGTGCTGGAGGAACCAACTAGGGGCAGAGCTCTTCTTGATCTGCTTCTCACAAGCAGAGAAGGGTTAGTAGGGGAAGCAAAAGTGGATGGGAATCTGTGAGGCAGTGACCATGAAATGGTTGCATTCAGGATCCTGACCCAAGGAAAAAAAGAGAGCAGCAGAATACGGACCCTGGACTTCAGAAAAGCAGACTTTGGCTCCCCCAGGGAACTGATGGGCAGGATCCCCTGGGAAAATAACATGAGGGGGAAAGGAGTCCAGAGAGCTGGCTGTATTTTAAAGAATCTTTATTGCGCTTGCAGGAAAAAACACCCCAACGTGTAGAAAGAATAGTAAATATGACAGGCAACCAGCTTGGCTTAACGGTGAAATCTTTGCTGATCTTCAATGCAAAAAAGAAGCTTACAAGAAGTGGAAGATTTGACAAATGACCAGGGAGGGGTATAAAAATATTGCTCAGGAATGCAGGAGTAAAATCAGGAAGGTCAAATCACACTTGGAGTTGCAGCTAGCAAGAGATGTTAAGAGTAACAAGAAGGGTTTCTTCAGGTATGTTGGCAATAAGAAGAAAGTCAAGGAAACCTAGTGGGCCTCTTACTGACTGAGGAAGACAACCTAGTGACAGAGGATGTGGAAAAAGCTAATGTATTCAATGCTTTCTTTGCCTCTGTCCTCACAAACAAGGTCAGCTCCCAGACAGCTGTACTGGGCAGCACAGTATGGGGAGGAGATGACCAGCCCTCTGTGGAGAAAGAAGTGGTTTGGGACTATTTAGAAAAACTGAACGAGCACAAGTCCATGGGGCCAGATGCGCTGCATCCGAGGGTGCTAAAGGAGTTGGCAGATGTGATTGCAGAGCCATTGGCCATTATCTTTGAAAACTCATGGCAATCAGGGGAGGTCCTGGATGACTGGAAAAAAGCTAATATAGTGCCCA
>NW_027424284.1:0-3345 GCF_003597395.2 Chelonoidis abingdonii
TAGTGTCCCACAGAAAACCTGCCCCCGGCCTATCGCATCACTGATGTACTGGGATATGACACGAAAGGGACTGTTTGATGATCAAGGCAGGAAATGGACAACAAGCTACAGCAATATCATTAACCACAAACAGGGCCGCCCATGGGGGGAGGCAAGTGGGGCAATTTGCCCTAGGCCCTGGGCCCCTCAGGGGCCCCCATAAGAGTTTTTCGGGGCCCTTGGAGCAGGGTCCTCCACTCGCTCCGGGAGCCCCGGAAAACTGTCACGGAGCACAGGCCCCTGCAGCTTCTTCCTCTCCCGGTCTTCACCCTGAAGACCCGGCTGCGCTTCGGCGGCGAGTCCCGCTTTGGCAGTAATTCGGCGGCGGGGGGCTCCCGCCATCAGTCTTCGGGGCACTTCAGCAATGGGTCCCGGAGTGGAAGGACCCCCTGCCACTGAATTGCCACTGAAGAGGGGGCACACCGCCACCGAAGACCCCAAGGCCCCCAGAATCCTCTGGGTGACCCTGACCACAGACGCACTCTCCTCATGCTCCAGCCAGAAGGGAAGGGAGCAGGAATTCTTGCTGTTCAGCAATGGACACACTTACAGAATGACACAGCAGTGTGTGTGTTGTGGAAGCTGGTCTGAGGAAACAACTGCAATTGATCACTCAGTGAGAACAAGCCTCAAGTAGCACAAGTAGTTGTGGCTGAGTGGTTAAGGTGATGGACTAGAAAGTCAGTGGGGTCTTCTCTGCCCAGGTTCAAATCTTGCCACCTACAGAGGACGTTGTCATTCTTTAGTTTCAATACAGCTGAGTCGTGTCTCACTCTTAAGCTATGTCTACATGAAAGAGTAACATGGCTTTAGTTAACACATTTTAATTGAACAGTTGTTGCATGTCCACCCTATGCCCCTGTGTCACCAGAGCACATCCATGCTAGCATCTCTTGGATGGCCACGGAGAGCAGTGCACTGTGGGTAGCTGTGCAACTGGCTGCAGGGTGCTTTGGGAAGGGTTTGCAATGCCTCACGGGCTGGCACAGCATCACATGATGCAGGTTTCTCTGTCCCATTGTTCCAGGGGCATCCTACTAGATTGCCAGCTGCTTTCCAACTGCAATGTGTGTGGGGGGGAGAGACTGTGTGTGTGGAAGAGTGAGTGTGTCGCACACTGTCTGTAAGTTCAGACAGCTGCAGGAAGCAACCACTCCTGAGGCAGGGGACAGTCCTGACGTCAGCCCCCCTTCTCTCACTGGCTCAGCTCAGCACAGCACTCTCTGTCATGCACACACTGCTGCCTGCTTAGCTCTGTGTCAGAGGTGCTGGAACACGGGGTTTAGAGGGCCATGGCCCTACCACTCTTTATTGGCTGTTAGGACAAATGATGGAGTAGGGGGAAGGGTGCAGTCTTGGGGAAGAGGCGTTCTGTGGGTGTGGCCTCGAGGGGAGAGATGCTGTGAGTGGGGGTCCTTAGGGAAGGGGTGTCATGGATGTGCCACAGTTCCAATAACAGTGCCCCCCACTCTAAGGAAACTTCTACCGCCCCTGATCTGTGTTTGCAGAGTGGAAAAGAGCAGCATCCACCGCAGTGATTTGCTCCCCGGGGCTCCAGCAGGGGGGCTTGGGATGTGATTTAAAGGGCCTGGGGCTCTGGCCACAGGAGGGAGCCTGGGCCCTTTAAATCACCAGCCTGTGGAAGCTGGGCTGGGCTGGCACAGCGTACCGGCTCTTGCCAGTACCCCAGACCAGAACATACCAGCTTACTATCACCTCTGGAAGGTCCTCATGTGGATCAATAACTGGTTAAAAGATAGGAGACAAAGGGCAGGACTAAATGGTCAGTTTTCAGGATGGAAACAGGTAAGTAGTGGGGTTATCATAAGCATAACTCCCAATTCTGAACCTTAGCGTCCAAAATGTGGGTGCCTAGCATGCAACCTCCAAACTTAATTACCAGCTTAGATCTGATATCGCTGCCACCAGCCAAAACGTCCAGGGTTTTGGCTCCCTCTGGTTTCCCCAAAACCTTCCTGGGGGGACCCCAAGACTCAGAGGCCCTGAGTCTCACACCAAAGGGAAAACAACCTCCTCCCCTTGTCTCCTCTTTATCTCATCCCCAGCTCCCCTTCCCTGGGTTATCCTGGGGGGCTAAACGGTACGTTAAACTCCTTGAAATGTAACAGATGAGGACAAATTTACATTCCCCCCTCCTTTCCCCCTGAGGTTGCACAGATTCAACCCTCCATAGACCTAACACAAAGAGAAATTCCCTTCCCTTCGTTCCTTACCTACCCAGAGAAAACTCAAACAGGTCTTAAAAAAGAAAGCTTTATATAAAAAGAAAAAAAGTACTAAAAGCATGTTCTCTGTATCAGTGACAGATACAGGGTCAATTACTTAAAAGAAAAATGTGAATAACACCTTATCAAACAGATATACATTTAAACATTCCAGAAAACTACAACACATGTAATAAAAAAAAAAAACAATAATAGCCTATTGTTGTTGTCTAACCTGTGTACTCACAACTTGGAAACTGAAGATTAGGAAGCTTGAAGATAGAGAAGATATCCTCTCATACCGAGAGACAGACAAAAGACTCAGACCCCAAAAAATCCCTCTTCCGACTTGAAAAATCCGGTTTTCTGATTGGTCCTCTGGGCAGGTGGTGTTGGGTCCTTTTGTTAACCCTTTATAGGTAATAAGAAACATTAACCCTTAGCTATCTGTTTATGACAGGGGTCTGTACTTGGGACCAGAACTAGTCACATATTCATAAATGATCTGCTAAACAGTGAGGTGACAAAATTTGGCAGATGAATCCAAAACTAACTGGCTTGCTTGCCTGAACGAAGCTCCTTGAGTGGGGTGATCCAGCAGGGAGTAGCTCAAACCTCCAAATGCCTGGCGGGGCAGGACATTAGCACAGCACGGGAGGGTGTGGCAGACATCAAACAAAGGCTTTTGCAGACCTCAGACTATTGGTCAAAGGTGGTGGGGAGGTGTTGACCTCAGCAGAGAGATGCTGACATCAGCCAGGCAGGAACGGGGGAGGGCCAGGGAAACCTCAGAGACCCTGTGGCTTTTGCTTCAGCAAGTCTCTTCCTCCAGGTCTCTCTTGTCAGGACTGAAAGTAGTATTCGGGTTCCATGTACATGACCCAGGAGGAACCTCTTTGAGTTTTCTCCTTCCCTTTTCCTGATTTAACTAGAAAACAGCCTCCCTGTTTAGAAGTAAGAGCTCCTGGAGGTTGGAAACCTGTTCAGTCTGATCATCGGTGACAGTTGAATCTAGCCATGGAAAACATGAGTTAAGGAGGCAGATTTTATTCCTGCACCTGGAATTTTTCCTTAGAATCAG
>NW_027424285.1:0-14935 GCF_003597395.2 Chelonoidis abingdonii
CGAGGACCCCGGGCCGGGGGCGGGGGGTGAGTCAGCGGGGAGGGGGCGCGAGGACCCTGGTTCCTGTGTGCCGGGTGGGTTGTTTTCAGGATATTTTCCATGTGTAGCATGCGTGCCTCAGTTTCCCCGACGTGCTACACGAAGAACGAGGGGGAGGGGCAGGCAGCTGTGTAGAAGGCTCCAGAGATCCAAGGAAACTGAGGCACGTGCTGTCTGAACCCCCCACTTCATCCCACCCTCGTCCGTCGGGGCTCTCAGGAGCTCCGGCCCCTCGAGTGTGGGCACCACCAGGGCGTTCGGCTTGATGGCTGCCCTGAGCTGGCACCGTGGGCGCTTTGTCAGTCTCTGGTGCCCCTGGGATGAGACAGGTCAGAGGAGCAAATCCCCAGGCCTTCGTCTCGGCTCGTTCGCCAGGGGTGTCTTATACGCCAATTTCGGGTCCGGCCTGTGGGCATCGTGAGTATATCAGGCCTGGCACCCGGGTGGGCATGCAGGGCAGGGGTCTCAGGAGCACGGGTTGGCGTGATCCAGGGATACCCAATGGTTAGAGCACCGCATGGCGTGGCTGGAGGGATCTGGCAATGGGTGCTGACCATCTCAGGTGGGTGAGAACTCAGGCATCCTGAGGACCTGGCTTCACTTCCTCTCTTCCCTTGTCTCCTGCCTTCCTTCTCCAGATCCCACCCCATCTCCCCCTTCCCTGCCCACCCCATGGCACCCCACCAGTCCTGTCTGCTGCTCATCCTGCTGGCCTCCTGGCCACCACCGGGCTCCTCCGAGACCCGCTACCAGCCTGGGGACCCCGTCGTGCTCTATGTCAACAAGGTGGGACCCTACCACAACCCCCAGGAGACCTACCATTACTACCAGCTGCCCGTGTGCTCTCCGGAAAAGATCCGTCACAAGAGCCTGAGCCTCGGGGAGGTCCTGGACGGGGACCGCATGGCCGAGTCCATGTATCAGATCCGCTTCCGAGAGAGCGTCGAGAAGACGGTCCTGTGCGTGAAGACGCTCACATTGGATCAGGTAGACTGGGCCCGGACGCCTGGGTCCCATCCCTGGATCAAGGAGGGCGAGCGTGGGTCGCTGGGTTTAGAGCAGGAGCTAGCTTCAGGAACAGGGCCTAGGAGCTCAGATCAGAGCCAGGACTCCTGGGTTCTGTCCCTGGCTCTGGGAGGGGAGTGGGGTCTAGTCATTAGAGCGTGGGGGCCTGGGAGCCAGGTCTCCTGGGGTATGTACCCAGCTCTTGGATGGGAGTGGGAGCTAGTGGGTGGGGACTGGGAGCCAGGACTCCAGGGTTCTGTCCGCAGCTCTGGGAGGGGAGTGGGGTCTAGTGGGAAAGACCAGGAGGGGCTGGGTGCCAGGACTCCTGGGTCCTACGCCGTCTGTTTCCCGGCAGGTGGAGCGCCTGCGGCAAGCCATTGAGGAGCTGTACTACTTTGAGTTCGTGGTGGACGACATCCCGCTGCGAGGGTTCGTGGGGTACATGGAGGAGAGCGGCTTTCTGCCCCACAGCCACAAGATCGGGCTGTGGACCCACCTGGACTTCCACCTGGAGTGGAATGGCGACCGCATCATCTATGCCAATGTCAGCGTGCGGGACGTCAAGCCGCACAGCTTGGATGACGTCCATGGGCCTGGCCCCCTCTCCCTGACCTACACCTACAGTGTCCGTTGGTCTGAGACGGCCTCAGAGCGGCGGGGGGAGCGGCGGGGCCGGGGAGATGATGGGGGCTTCTTCCCCCGCACCTTGGAGATCCACTGGCTCTCCATCATCAACTCCATGGTGCTGGTCTTTCTTCTGGTGGGCTTCGTGGTGGTCATCCTCATGCGAGTGCTGAAGAACGACCTGGCCCGGTACAACCTGGACGAAGAAGCTTCCTCCTCCTCCTCCGGGGACGACTTTGACCAGGGCGACAACGGCTGGAAGATCATCCACACCGATGTCTTCCGCTTCCCGCCCTGCCGCAGCCTCCTCTGCGCCGTCCTGGGCGTGGGCAGCCAGTTCCTGGCACTGGGCACCGGCATCATCGCCATGGCCCTGCTGGGCATGTTCAATGTCCACCGGCACGGTGCCATCAACTCCGCTGCCATCCTGCTCTACGCCCTGACCTGCTGCATCTCCGGCTACGTCTCCAGCAACTTCTACCGGCAGGTCGGGGGTGAGCGCTGGGTCTGGAACATTGTGTTGACCACCAGCCTCTTCTCCGGTGAGGCCCTGGAGCCCCCCATCTCTGCCCAGGTTCCCCGGGGGGTACTCTTGCCCAGGGTAGGCGGGTTGGGTGCGCCGGGTGGGTCTGTGTGGTCTCCTCTGTTTCTTCAAAGTGCCTTTGGCCCCTCACCACTAGGGCAAAATGTGTAGAGTCTCTATGGCCTCCTAGGGGTGATAGGTTGCGCCTCTCTGGTCCCTCTAGGGAGGTCTCTATGATTCCAGTGGGAAGCAGAGGGAGTCTCTCTGGTCCCCCTTTGGAAGCCCCTTGGTCCCCTGGAGGAGGTGCTCTGAGTCTCTCTGGTCCCCCTTGGCGAGACTCTGTGGTCCCTTGGGGAAGATGGTCTGGGTCTCTCTGGTACCCCTTGGGGATACTCTGTGGTCCCTTAGGGAAGATAGTCTTGGTCTCTTTGGTCCCTCTGATCTGCCCCCTATCCTCCCAGCCCCCTTCTTCGTGACGTGGAGCGTGGTGAATTCGGTGCACTGGGCCAATGGCTCAACACAGGCCCTGCCGGCCACCACCATCCTGCTGCTGCTGATGGTCTGGCTGCTGGTGGGCTTCCCCCTCACCGTTATCGGGGGCATCTTCGGCAAGAACCGGGCCGGCCCTTTCGCCGCACCCTGCCGCACCAAGAACATCGCCCGCGAAATCCCACCACAGCCCTGGTACAAGGCCACGCTGGTGCACATGACCATCGGGGGCTTCCTGCCCTTCAGGTGAGCCCCACCCTCCCGCTTTCTGTGTGCCTGCCACCTCACTTCCTGCCCATCCAGTGAGCACCCCCTCCTCTTCCTGTCTGCCATGCTGTCCATAGGAGGTGCCACTGATTCCTGTCTCACTCCTCCCTACCACTTCCAACCTCATGGGTTGGCACTTTTGTTTTCCTGCTTCCTCTTACCTAGACAGTCATGTAACTTTCTCCCGAGGATGCCACTTCCTGTCTTGCCCTTCACCTCTCCGGCCAGCCTATTTGAGCCCCCAAACAGTGGGATCCCACCTCTGCCCCCCAGCTGACCCTGTCTCTCTTTTATCCTCCAGTGCCATCTCTGTGGAGCTCTACTACATTTTTGCCACGGTGTGGGGCCGGGAGCAGTACACCCTCTACGGCATCCTCTTCTTTGTCTTCGCCATCTTGCTGAGCGTAGGCGCCTGCATCTCCATCGCCCTCACCTATTTCCAGCTCTCAGGCGAGGACTACCGCTGGTGGTGGCGCTCAGTGCTTAGCGCCGGCTCCACCGGCGTCTTCATCTTCCTCTACTCCGTCTTCTACTACTCGCGCCGCTCCAACATGTCGGGTGCGGTGCAGACCGTGGAGTTCTTCGGCTACTCCCTTCTCACCGGCTACGTCTTCTTCCTCATGTTGGGCACCGTCTCCTTCTTCGCCTCGCTCAAGTTTATTCGCTACATCTACGTCAACCTCAAGATGGACTGAGAGACCCTCTCCAGTTGGCCAGCCACTATGGCCAACTGGTGTGCACGGTTAAATATGACTTCCCTTTAAGATCTCTCTCATTGGCTGGGGCTTCTTTGGAGTTCCCTTCCCATTGGCCATGATGCTTGGCCAGCTGGTGGATAAAGATGGCGCTCTTAAAGATCTCTTCTCTCATTGGCTGTAATGTCTGGCCAGTCAGCAGCTATGGATCCTCCAAAGAGCTCCCCTTCCATTGGCTGGGACTGTTAAAGAGCTCCCCTCCCATTGATCAAGATGTTCAGCCAATCGGCCAGCATGGTAAAAGATGGCGACCCTAAAAAGTGCCCCTCCCATTGACTGGGACCATTAAGGATCTTACCCTCCTATTGGCTGAAATGTCTGGCCAGTCACAGGGCACCATTAAAGTTTGCCCTACCTCCCTCATTGCCCTTCATTGAGTAGGGTGATCAGCTGACTGACCAGTTCACTGCCAGTGGGTGGGCAGCACTAAAGTTCTCACGGGGATGGGGGACCAGCTACTCCACTCCTATTGGTCAGGATAACTGGCCAATCAGGTGATGGGAATGGACTGACTGGCCAAGGGCGGGGCCGGTCTGACAGATCAAGACTCACCCTTGAGGGGGGCGATGGGTCAAGGTGTCCAGTTCCCTGGATCCCTGTGAGATTCCCTCCGGGGGGGGTAAAGCTTGGAAGTGGATCCCTCCCAAAGGGGGACGCACAGGCAGATCCCATGTGAGGCTGCAAGTAGATCCCCATGTGAGATCCCTGCATGTGGTTGCGGCAGACTGGATCCCTGGTGGATCTGCTGGATTCATGTGGGGTTGAGAATGGATCCATGGTGGAAGTGGCTCCACTGCAGTCAGCTGGCTCCTCTCTTGGGGATGGGCCCCCACAGATGGCTGGATCTCCCTGGTAGGATGCTAGCAGAGGGAGGCCAAATTCCTTGTGGGGCTGGGAGCAGATCCTATTATGAGATCCCTGGTGGGGAGGAGTAGATCCACCATGGGCAATTGGCTGGATCCCTGGGGGCTTCCCCAGATCAACTGGATTCCATGTGGAGCTGGCAGTAGATACTCCCCCCATGGCAAGCAGGATTGCCTAGTAAGATCCCCTCTTGGTGGCACAGATCACAGGGGATCAGGATCTAGTGGGGATGGCAAAGTATCCCAGAGACCTCAGCGGGGAGGGGCTATACCCCACAACCCCCCCACCCCCATTGCTGGCTGCGTGCAGACACCTGTAGTGCTATTGATATATATATATAGGGGGGCTCGTGGGTAGTGGGGGGGGACTGGAGCGATTGATTATTTTATTTTTATTTGATTTGGTTGGTTCTGATTATTTCTTTTTACAGATCTCGGAATAAACTTTGTTAATAAAAATTAGCGAGGGGGTGTCTATAGAACCCAGGAGTCCTGGGTCCCGCCTCCCCTCCCAGAGCCAAGGATAGAACACAGGGGTCTAACCACTGGCTGCTGCTCCCCTCCCTGGGCCAGGGAGAGAACCCAGAAGTCCCAGCTCCCTGACCCTACTCCTCTCCCAGAGCCAGGGAGAGAACCTGGCTCCTGCACCCTCCGCTTTAACCCACTAGACCCCACTCCCCTCCCAGAGCCAGGGAGAGAACCCAGGAGTCCTGGCTCCCAGCCCCCACTCCCCTCCCAGAGCCAGGGAGAGAACCCAGGAGTCCTGTGCCTCCCATCCCCACCCCCACCCCCCGCTCTTAACACCAGCCCCACTTTTCCCATCCCAGAGCCAGGAGACCCAGGAGTCCTGGCTACCCAGCTGTGCTGCGCGCAAGGGTTAACCCCCGGCCTTTCCCGGGGCTGCGTCTCAGTCTTCCTGGGCCACGGAGGGGCGGGGGCAAAGACAGGGGGGGGGGGGGGGGGGGGGGGGGCGGGGGGGGGGGGGGCGGGGCCTTGGGCGCTCTGTCTTCGGAAGCCGGCGGTTATCGTCTGCTCCCCACGGCGCTGTGCGGGGACTCGCTGGCTGCTGAGCCCCGGCCCTCCCCCTGCAGGCCTCGCTGCCCCCATTGCAGCCCCCCGCCCCCCCCCGTCCGAGCCCCCCACTTGCAGGGCCCCTCCCCCGCTGTGTCCCCCCGTCCCCCGATGGAGCCCGGCCAGCTGGGCCGGGTCCTGTCCGACCTGCTGCAGCCGGACAACGCCCTGATCAGCAGGTTGGGGGGACGAACCAGGAGTCGGGGGTGGGAGGGGAGCTGACTGAGGTTATGGCGGTGTGAGTAAGGGGATGCTGTGGGGCGGGGCCTGGGGGAGGCTGGCCATCGCGTGGGGAGGGCGGGTATTCGGGAAAGGAGGGTTGAGGGCGGCTGAATACCGAGTTGGGGGGCAGGGGATCCTGCCCCCCCAAACAATCTCTGCTCCCACCCCAGGCCACGGTCCCAGCTGCGTGAGGCCTTCAGACTACCCCGAGGGTGCTGCCCCAGCTTGCCACGCGACTGACAGGGCGCCCCCAGACCCCCAAGGTGAGTGCCCCCCCCATTCCCCTAGGGATCCCCATCCCCTTGGTCTGACTCCCTGCCCCTGTAGGGGAGCTCCCCTACCTCTTGCCATCCCCTGTCTGACACCCCACCCTCTGCCCCCAGACCGGCAGCTGGCAGCGTGGCTCTTGCGCCGGCGTCTCACCATACACTGGCGGAAGCTGAACCCGAGGAGGCAGGAAGCTGGTGCTGGGGCGTGAGGGGGTTCCCCCCATCCCTGTCTGCATGGGCGCTAGGGTTTCAGCATGCATAACCCCACCCCCACCTCTCTCTCTCAGAACTGAAGAACTGGTTTCTGGGAGCCCTGCCCAGAGGAAGCAGATGTGAGTGTGTTGGTGGGCAGTTCCTCCCCCCACCGCCCCAACAGTCCCCTCCACAGCCCTCCCCCCTTCCTCAGCCAGCAGGAAATGGAAGGATTGGGGAGGCCTTTCCTGCCCCTCCCCCCTGCGTCCCTGCAGCCCCAGGACCCCCTGTCCCATCCCCCCCAGCTCCCACTGCCCCATCCCTGCAACCCCCAGAGCCCTTGACCCCCATTCCTCTTGCAATTCCAAACAGTGTTGGGTGTCCTGCAAACCTCTCTCCTGGGTCCCCCCTCTATCCAACATGCCCCCGACCCATGTCTCCCCCCCCAGGCACCAGGTCTCGGTGGGCCCTGTGGGCCCAGCTGCAGCGCTGCTCCTGCTGCATCAGGGGTTTGGAGCGCTGCCCCAGACTCCTGCCAGCTCATCCCAGCAGGGGGTGACGCGGCCCCGCACCCCACCACCCGAGTAAAGGGGGGGGCTCTGGGGTTCGCGGCAGGGCCAGGCCAGGGCTGTTCTCTCAAAGCCCGAACCACCGAGTCGACGGAGCTGCTGGTTCTGGGGCCGCGTGGGGGGCTCTGATCTGGGAGTCCAGCTGGAATGAGCGTGAAGGGAGGCATCAGGGGACTGTTGATGCCGGAGGGTGCGGAGGGCGGATTAGGCTGGGGGGCTGTGATTTGGGGAGTGGGTTAGAGTGGGCTGTGATGGGGTGGCAGGGTGGCGGGGGTTAGGTGGGGGCTGTAGATTTGGCGGAGTGGTTAGCTGGGCTGTTGATTGGGTGGAGGTCGTGGGCAGGGTAGGTGAGGGGCTGTCATTGGGGATTGGTAGGTGGGGCTCTGACCCACAGGGTCTCCCTTCCCTGCCTTCCCGGTCAGGATCTCACTGTGGTTGCTGAGTCGGCATGGAGTTGGACCCGAGGCCTTTGCCCCCCACTACCACCGCCCTCTGCCGTCTCATTCCAACAGCGCCTGGCCAGCGCGCCAGCCAGGGGCGCTTCTACTACGCGCCTGCGGGGCGCTGGCGGCCATGGCTGCTGGTCTGGGCTCCGGACCACTGGTGAGGCCCAGCCCGCTGAGCCCCTACCTTCCCCGTTTTATGCACCCCTGAGCCCCTGCCTTGGCCCACCATCCCTCCTGAGCCCCTACCTTCACCCGTGCACACCTGAGCCCCTGCCTGGCCCCACCATCCCCCTGAGCCCCCTACCTTCCCTGTGCACCCTTGACGCCCCTACCTTCCCTGTGCACCCCTGAGCCCCCTGCCTGGCTTCCACCATCCCCCGACCCCCTTACCTTCCCCAGTGCACCCTGAGCCCTCTGCTGGCCCCACCATCCCCTTTGAGCCCCCTACGCTTCCCTGTGCACCCCTGAGACCCTGCCGGCCCCACCATCCCCCTCAGCCTCCCTACCTTCCCCGTGCACCCCTGAGCCCTCTACCTGGCCCACCATTCCCCCTAGAGCCCCCTACCTTCCCCATTCCCTCTGAGCCCCCTGCCTAGCCCCAGCCATCCCCCTGAGCCCCCTATCTTCCCTGTGCACCCCTGAGCCCTGCCTGCCTCACCATCCCCCTGAGCCCCTACCTTCCCCGTGCACCCCTGAGCCCTGCCTGGCCTCACCATCCCACTGAGCCCCTCCTTCCCTGTGCACCCCTGAGCCCCTTGCCTGGCCCACCATCCCCCTTGCCAGCCCCCTACCTTCCCTCGTGCACCCTGGAGACCCTGCCTGCGCCCCACCATCCCCCTGAAGCCTCCTACCTTCCCCGTTTGGCACCCCTGAGCCCCTACCGGCCCCACCATCCCCCTGAGCCCCCTTACCTCCCCATTCACCTCTGAGCCCCTGCCTGGCCCTCACCATCCCCCTGGAGCCCCCTACCTTCCCTGTGCACTCCTGAGCCCCTGCCTAGCCCCACCTATCCCCCTGAGCCCCTCTACTATGCCCGTGCACCCTGAGACCCGCCTGGCCCACCATCCCCCTGAGCCCTACCTACCTTCCCTGTTGCACCCCTGCCGCTACCTGGCCCCACCATCCCCCTGAGCCCCTACTTCCCCATTCACCTCTGAGAAACCCCTGCTGGCCCCACCATTCCCCCTGGAGCCCCCTTTACACTTCCCTTGCACCCCTCCATGAGCCCGCCGTAGCCCCACCATGCCCCCTGACCCCCTACCTTCCCTGTGCACCCCCCCATGAGCTCCCTGCCTGGCCTCCATCCCCCTGGAGCCCGCCTACCTTCCCTGTGCACCCCTGAGCCTCTGCCTGCCTCACCATCCCCCGAGCCCCCTACCTCCCCGTGCACCCCTGAGCCCCTGCCTGGCCCCACCATCCCCCTGTTGAGCCCCTACCTTCCCCGTGCACCCTGAGAGCCCCTGGCCTGGCCCCCATCCCCCTGAGCCCTGGCCTGGCCCGGCTCCACTATCCACCTGAGCCCCCCACCTTCCCCACACCTCCCTGAGCCCCTGCCTGGCCCCACCATCCCCCTGAGCCCCCTACCTTCCCCGTGCACCCCTGAGCCTCTGCCTGACCCCACCATCCCCCTGAGCCCTGGCCTGGCCCGGCTCCACTATCCACCTGAGCCCCCCACCTTCCTCACACCTCCCTGAGCCCCTGCCTGGCCCCACCATCCCCCTGAGCCTCCCACCTTTCCCATGCACCCTTGAGTGCCTGCCTGGACCTACCATTCCCCTGAGTCCCCCATCTTCCCCATGCGCCCCTGAGCCCCATCCCGTCCCCCCAAGCCCCCTGCTTGCCACCGCCTTCCCCACGTACTCCCTGCTCGCCCTGCCTTCACCACGCGCCCCAGAGCCCCTCAGCAACTCCACACACCCCAGAATTCACCATTCCTCCTGAGCCCCTCACCAGAGCCCCCGGACTTCCTATCTGTCCCCCACTGTGCCCTGTTCCCCAGAACCCACCAATCCCCCAACCCCCATACCCCTTTCCCTCTATCCCCTGACTCGCCCAGCCATTCCCTTCAAGAGATGGGGGGGATCCCTTTGTCTCAGGGGTTCCCCCTCATCCTGTCTCTGTCTCCACCCCCAGACTCTCATGCGCTCCCTGGTCCCGAAGGTTATCTCGGCCGTCAGGCAGCTGATTCCTGTTAACGAGGTGAAGGGGAGGTTATTGGGAGGGCACTGGCATGGGGGAGGGGCTGGGGGGGTTATGTGGCATGTCGAGGCCCCCTGACCTGGGTGTGTCCGCCCCCCCCAGGTGCACGCCAGCGAAGCCATGGAGGTTTTTGACGAGCTGATGGAGAGTGAGGTCTCAGTCATTGTCCAGCATCTCTCTGACGTTGTTGGCTTCTGCCTGGAGGTGAGCCGGGGAACCCAGGCATTTGGGTGGCCGTGAGCCCCTTCCCCCTCCGCAGGGGGACCCAGGCATCCGGGCAACTCCCTGAACGCACACGCAGCTTCACAGGGTTACAGAGATTCCTTCTGGGGAACCCAGGCATCCGGGCAATTCCATGAGCCCCATTCCCCCAGCGGGGAACCCAGGTGTCCGGGCACTGCCAACGATTGCTCCTCTCCCTAGGTGGCGTCGAACCGGGCGCTGGGGGACGCACTGCGGGTGAAGGCGCTTTCTACCCTCAGCTTCCTCATCAAACTGCGGGGCAAGGTAGGTGGGCCGGGGGGCTCAGGGGGATGAGGATTGGGGTTCGGGGAGTGCTGGCTGGCTGGGAGGAACAAGGGGGGGGCCGGCTGGCATAGGGGCGGGCTCAGGGCTCAGGTTCTACCCCCCGCAGGCTGTGCTGAAGCAGCGGCTGCTGCCACCCGTGCTGGACGCCCTGTTCCCCATCCTGAGTGCGGAGCCCCCCCTGGGACAGCTGGACGCCGAGGACCAGGAGAGCGAGGACGAGGGGGATGAGGCCCAGACCCCCAAACATGTGGCTGCCCAGGTAAGCGCCCCAATACCCCCCCGCACTGGGGGTGGACTGAGGAGCCTGGGGAGGGGGGGCCCCTTGCTGGTATGGGGGAGGAATCCAGAGCCATTGCCTCCCTCATCACCCTCATTTCTCCCCCCAGGTGATCGACATGCTGGCCCTGCACCTGCCCCCTGAGAAACTCTTCCCCCAGCTGGTGAGTGCCTGGGGGGCGGGACTGTAGCTGGGGGCAAGGCCTGTGGCTGGCTGGAGGGCAGGGGTGGGGTGGGGCTGACGGGCTGTGGACAGGCTCTGTGGCTGGTGGTGGGGTGGGCCAGTGACATGGCAGGAGTGGGACCAGCTGGGGGTAGGGCTGGGGCAGGCTGGCTGGGGGCGCGGATTCGGGGTGTCGACAGCTATGGTGCCCTCGTCCGTATTGTTGTAAAGGGAAGTTGCTTTTTCCGAAGTTAATAGGAAGCTGTTTGGCAAACGCCGCGACCCCCCGTGATAGGGTTCCCCGAGCTGAAAGAAGGCGAGAGGAGAGAGAGAAGTGTGACCTCTACTGGACCCCCAGGGTCCGCTCCTCGTGTTCTCCCCCCAGCCAGGGCGGCGCGGTGAGCTGTCCGGAGCCAGCGTCACCCAGACTCTCACGAGTTTCTCCAGAGCATAGTAGGGCCTTGGGCCAGGGTGATTTGGCCCCCGTTTGCCCGGAGCTCCACCCCCCGCCGTGATAGGACAGCAGGCCGGCAGCAGCACCTCCCCGCATAGGCGTGATGTCGGGCTGGGGGTGGTGGGGGACGGTCAGTCCAGAGCCCCCCATCACCCTTACACCGCAGCCCCTTTCATCCACCCAGTCTCCCCAGCCCCGTGACCCTCGCTTACCCAGCCCCCCTCGCCGATTCCAGCCTACCCCTGGGGCCCCTTGCCTTACCCCAAAGTTCCTAGCGCCCCCCAATCCCCCGTGACCTCTACCCATGCCGCCCTCCCGGAGTTCCTGTCACCCCTGGAGTATTTTGGCCCTTCTCCCGGTCCAGCCCCCAATCCCATGACCCTTCAATCATCCCCCCTACCCAGCCCTAATACTGTGACGGTGGGGTTACTCCGCCCTGCCCCGAGCCCCCTCCACATTCACCCCGTGACCCCCACTGTCACGGCCCCAGCCGCCCTGACCTGCGTGTTCTCGAGAACTGTCCCAAGGTGCGAAAGGGCTGGCTCGCCCACACAGGCTCTCAGTCGGGCCAGCGACCTGGCAAATCCCCCCAGCCGGCCTGTAGTCCTGGGAGGGGCAGAAAGGGCCAGTTGAAAAGGCCCCCCAAACAAGCCTGCCTTCCCCATGATCCGGCAATGGCTCTGCGAAGCATGGGTTCCTTGCCTGCCCACAAGGCCCCAGTGGCGATTCCCTTGGGGACACAGGGATACATGTCGTACCAACCCTCTGCTGAGTTCCAGGAGGCCCCCAGAGCAAAATTGACCCCCCCCACAGGATTCAGACCCCCACATGAAGTCAGCGATCAGCACCCCAAGCGTATGCCCCTCCCCACAACAGTCACTTCCCGGGAACCCCACCCTGGTGCGGATTTGCCGTGATATCCCGCACCCTCGGGCCAGCACTGCCCACCTGAGCCGGCCTTTGTGCGCTCGTAGGGCTGGGGCTCCCGCAGGTGTCGGGCTCCAGGTGCGGCAATCTGAGGGAGGGCGATGTCGCGCGACAGAAGAGATTTGTACCCTTTTGCCCCCCGAGCCAGCCACAGACCCCGCGCCATGCCAATGAGCACACGGGCCCCCAGTGCGCCCGCCCGAGCCCCAAGGGCCCCCCCCCCCGCTCCCAGTCCAAGATGGCCACCGCCATATGCCCCCAGCCGCTCACTGCTTCAGCCAGCCCAGGGCCCCGCCTCCTCCACGTCCAGCCATAGCCCCACCCCTGCCCGCCTCACCTCTCCAGCCAAGCCCAGGTCCCCATGGCCCTCTCCAGCCAGCCCACCCATGACCCCAGCCAGCCTGCCTCCCAGCCCTACCCCCAGCTGAGGTCCACCCTGCCAATTGTCACTGGCCCCGCCACCAGCCCAAGGCCCTGTCCATCCCGTCAGCCCCACCCACCCTGCCCTCCAGCCAGCCCAGGCCTTGGCCCCCAGACTACAGTTCCCGCCCCCAGGCACTCACCAGCTCGGGGGCAAGCAGTTTTTCAGGGGCGGTGCGGGCCAGCATGTCGATACCATGGGGGGAGAAATTGAGGGTGATGAGGGAGGCAAATGGCACTGATTGCCTCCCCCTTACCAGCAGGGGCCCCCTGCCGCAGCTCCTGCAGTCCACCCCCAAATGCGGAAAAGAGGGGTATCTGGAGGCGGCTACCTGGGCATGCACATGGTGGGGGTCTTGGGCCTCATCCCCGCTCGTCTCGGCTTCTCCTGAGTCTCGGCGTCCAGCTGTCCCAGGGTGGGCTCGCATCAGGAATGGGAACAGGAGGCGTCCAGGGCACGGGTGGCGAGCAGCCGGCTGCTTCAGCACAGCCTAGCGGGGGGTTACCTTGAGCGGCCTGAGCCCGCCCCTATGCCAGACCCGGCCCCCTTGTTCCTTCCGCCAGCCAGCAACTCCACGAACCAATCCTCATCCCCTGAGCACCCCGGCCCAGCCTACTTGCCCCGCAGTTTTGATGAGGAGCTGGGGTAGAAGCGCCTTCACCCCGCAGGTGCGAGATCCCCCAGGCGCCCGAGTTCGACAGCCACCTTAGGGAGAGGAAGCAATCGTTGGCGTCGGCCCGGACACCTGGGTTCCCCGCTGGGGAAGGGGTCATGGAACTTGCCGGTGCCTTGGGTTCCCAGAGGAATCTCTGTAACCTGTGAAGCTCGGCTGTGCGTATTCAGGAGTTCCCGGATGCGCTGGGGCCCCTGCGGAGGGGGAAGGGGCTCACGGAGCCATCCCAAGATGCCCAGGGGTTCCCCGGCCCTCACCTCGCAAGCAGAAGCCAACAACGGTCAGAGAGAGTGCTGGACAATGACTGAGCCTCACATCTGCCATGCAGCTCGGTCAAAACTCATGGCTGCCTGGGCGTGCACCGTGGGGGGGCGGAACCACCCAGGTCAGGGGGCCGTCACGATGCCAGCGAAACCACCCCCAGGCCCCTCCCCCATGGCGTGCCCTCCGATAACCTCCCCTCACTCGTTAACAGGATCAGACTGCCTGACGGACGAGATAACCTTCAGACCGGCGAGCGCATGAGAGTTCTGATGGGGTGGAGCAGTGACAGGTGGGGGAGCGCCTAGAGACAAAGATCCCCCCGCATCTTGAAGGGAACTGGACTGGGCGAGTCCGGGATAGGGAGAGAAGGATGGTATGGGGAGTTGGGGGATTGGTGGGTTTGGGGAACAGAGGACAGTGACAGATAGAAGTCGAGGGGCTCTGGTGGGGGCTCAGAGGATGGTGAACATTCTTAGTGGGGGTGTGGAGTTAGGCTGATGGGCTCATGGGCGCGATGGGATCCGTGGTAGGAAGGCCGCGGCGAGCAGGAGAATTCGTGGAGGAGGCTGACCGAGGGTAGGCAAGCAGGAGGCTTGGGTGAGACGGGATGGGCTCAGGGCGGCCATGGGGAAGATGCGGGTCAGGGGCAATGGTAGGTCCAGGCGAGGCACTCGGGTGAGCGATGGCGTAAAGGTAGGAGGGCTCAGGGAGGATGGTGGGCCAAAGGGCAGAGCTTCAGGGACTGTGTTGAAGGAAGGTGGAGCGGCTCAGGGTGGCTAGTGGAGCCGGGCCAGGCACATGGCATCAGGGGGGATGGTGCGGGTTCAGCAGAGGATCAGGGGATTGACTTGCGGGAAGGTAGCGGAGTGCAGAAGGGCATGGGTGGGCCAGGCGGGGACTCAGGAAGTGTGGAGAGATAGGCGTTTAAAAAGGTGCTGTAGCGAGCGTCAATGTGCTATAGTGAGCCGTTTTATGTTTGTCAACACGATGTGAGTTTCTCTGGTAAGTGTAGCTTATGCAAAGCACTTAAAGTGGCACATTCCCTACAACATTGCTCTAAAGGGCTGGCAGGCAGTGTGCTCAGTGGAGAGCATGTGCTTAATGCTCTGCGAGACTGGTCCTAAATCTATACCCAAAATCATCAATGTGGTTAAGATTGATATTGCATCGTAACATTGCAACACCCCAGGAGGCCCTGTACTGCGGAAGATACAAATGACAGTTCAGTGTATGATGATCCCGCACAGTGAGCAGGTCATGACGAGCTCTAATTTATTCTATTACAGTCAAATATAGTATTTAAGTCGAGATAAAACAGCGAAGTGGGCGTGAGGATTTTGGTGTAGATGCTTATATAAGGTCGTTTGAAGTTTCAGATCAATAACTCTGGCATTTTTAAATTAAACATTGGACCATGTGTCTGTCATTTTTCCGAGACACCTTTCAACTGCTGTGATAAGATCACCAGGACAAACCCAACTGACCTTCATGGGATGGGTTATGACCTCGGTTCCTAGGTCCGGTGTGCCATGGACCGCTTCCCCATCTAAACTGTCTCTAATGTTCGCAGCACAGATGGAGTGTTCCCTAAGAGAAAGCAGGAACAGTGAAATCCGGGTTTGGAGACACCTCAATCCTAGGTCTCAGCGCAAACGATGATTTAACGCGGAGTTCTATTATCTAATTCTGAGCTTTC
>NW_027424285.1:19350-21018 GCF_003597395.2 Chelonoidis abingdonii
GGGCTTTGGGATGGGGTGGAGGGGTTGTTGGGGGTTCGGAGGGGCCATGGGGGATGCAGGGTAGAGGGCTGTGGGGGTGATGGGAGATTTAGGGGGACAGGGCAGGGGATTTGGGGAATGGGCTGGGGGAGGTTCTGAGGGGCCATGGGGGGTGCAGGGTTGAGGCTGGGGGGCGATGGAGGCTTTAGGGGGACAGGGCAGGGCATTTCAGGATGGGGTCGGAGGGGTTGTTGGGGCTCCTGGGGGGCCATGGGGTGCAGGGCGGAGGGCTCTGGGGAGCTGGGGGACTTTGGGGGGGCAGGGCAGGGCCTGTGGGGTGATGGGGGATTCAGGGGGGCTGTGGGGTGCAGCGGGGCTCACCCCCACTACCCCCAGGCGGAGTACGACGCCATGTTGCTGGAGTATGCGGGGGAGGGGATCCCCGCTCTGGCCACGGCCGCAGGGGGCGACGCCTTCGCCCCGTATTTTGCCGGCTTCCTGCCCCTGTTGCTCAACAAAATGGTGAGTGTGTGTGTGTCCCCCCCTGGGACCCAGGCATCCGGGCCAGTTCCCCTTTCTCCCCCCTCTCCACGGGGACCCAGGTGTCCGGGCTGGTTCCCCCTTTGTGCCCCCCCGCCCCGGGACTCGGACATCAGGACCAGTTCCCTCTTTCTGACCCCACTCCCCATGGGGACCCAGGCGTCCGGGATGGTTCCCCCTTCTCCCATTGACCCCCCCTGCCCCCCCTGGGGACCCAGGGGTCCAGGCAGGTTTCCTCTGCTCCACTGAACCTGGGCGGCTGTGGGCTCCCCCCTCACCCCCTGCTGAACGCAGGCCCCCGGGCCCCCCTCCCTGTCCCCCCAGAAGCCCAGCTGCTCGGTGGCTGAGCGCTCCTTTGCCGTGGGGACGCTGGCGGAGACACTGGGGGGGCTGGGCCGGGCCACGACCCCATTTGTGCCCCGGCTCCTTCCCCACTTCCTGGCGGCCGCCCGGGACTCCGACCCCGAAGTGCGGAGCAACGGCGTCTTTGCACTGGGGGTGCTCGCCGAGCACGGCGGGGAGGCCCTGCTCCCGTATCCTGACCCACGGCGGGGGCTGTGGGATGCAGGGGGCTGCCTGACCCACATTGCAGGCATGGGGCTTATGCGGGTTACTAGGGGTCATGGAGGTGGATGGGTTGGGGGATAGGGAGGGGGGTGTCATTGGGGGGGTGTCTGCTGTGGGGAGGCCAGGGGTACATGGGGGTGATAAGCTGTAGGGTGGATTGGAGGGGGAGGGCCCCTTGCTGCCCCCCTTTTCCTTAACCCCTGCCCCCCAGACACTACCCTAAGATCCTGGGCCTGCTGGCGGGGGGCAGCGCCCAGGAGTCGAGCGCCCGCGTCCGGGACAACATCTGTGGGGCCGTTGCCCGCATGGTCCTGAGCCAGCCCCAGGCCCTGCCCCTCAGCCAGGTGAGGGGGCATGATGGGGGCTTTCGCCGGGAGGCGGGGAATGGGGCGTGGAGCTTGTCCCTCTAGGGGGCACAGGGGGTGGGGCCTTTCCTCTCTAGGGGGTGCTGGCTGGGGAGGCGGGGCCTTTCCCCTCTGGGGGGGCGGAGCCTTGTCCCTCTAGGGGGCATGGGGAGTGGGGCCTTTCCTCTCTAGGGGGCGCTGGCTGGGGGGGGGGCCTTTCCCCTCTAGGGGGGACTGG
>NW_027424285.1:21043-31142 GCF_003597395.2 Chelonoidis abingdonii
CTGGCCAAGTATGTCGGGGAGTTATGGCAGTAATAGGGGTCGAGGCTCGGATAGAAGGCTGAGATCGGGGTGGTGGCATGTCTTATGGGCATGGGCCAAGATGAGGGAACGATGGGACCAGGGCTACTGAAGGGGTGAGCATGAGACAGAGTGGGGGAGATTGGCCTGTGTGCTGTCCGCAGGTGAACTGACAAGAGCGCATAGTGGCCTGTGTGCAGAGTGCAGGCAGTAAGGAGGAGTCACGTCTATAGTCCTTTGGCTTGAGCTATATGAAACCAACCCTTGTCGGGGGGGACCCTGCACAGTCCCCTCTTGTCCCGTCGTTCAGTGAACATACACAGGAAGAGTAACCGCAGGGGTGGCCAGCTCTGAAGCAAGAGCATCGAATATTTACAATGTACATTACCCCGCCACAAGCGCTTCCCCATCAGTCATGCCCCGGCTCCCAGCACTCCTGACCACTGGCGCTCTGGTAGAGGCGATGAAGACGGCATGGTCAGTTCAGGGATCTATATGAGGGCGTGGAACGGGTGTGAGTTTGCGGCAGTATGCTCCGTATGGGGGTCCCTGTTCCAGGAACAAGGTCGATTGGGGCTCTCTAGCGCCGGAGAGTTTGAAGGAGTTTAAATCGCGTGACTAAGGAGTGGGGGGTCGAAGTGGGGGGGGGGGAACGGACAGCAATGGGGGGGCAGAACACCGTGCAGAGAGGTGTCTCCCCTTCAAGTGGGGGCTGACTTTGGGGCTGGGGATGGGGGGGGTTCTCCGGCGGGTGACAGGATGAGGGTATCGGGGTCTCACCGCTGTCCCGTCCCCCCCCAGGTGCTGCAGCAGGTGGGGGAGGTGGTGCGGGCCAGTAGCACTGTCCTGGGAACCGACCATCTCCCGGCAGGTAAGTTGGGGGGTGTCCGAAAGGGAGGGGGCTGGGGATCCTGCCATTGAGGAAGAGGGGGTGTCTCTCCCCCTCACCTTCCCCTGCCTTGGGGTGCGGGATCCTGAGGGCATCTCTCCTGTCTAACCCCCCCGGCTCCCCCCAGATGCCCAGGTCTCCCTTCTCTCCCTGCTGCGGCATCTCTCCGCCTGCTGCCCCACGGAGTTCCAGGCGGCCCTGCTGGCCCTGCCCCCCGACGCCAGCGCCCAGATCAGTGGGGCCCTCGGCTCAGCGTGAGGTGAGTGGGGCGGAACGAGGAGGTGGGGGGTCCTGCCGAGAACGACTCTCACCTCTCACCGCACCTTCTCTCCCCTCCAGGGACATGGCCCTTCCTTGGTCACGTGACCCCGGCGAGTACAGTCAAGCCCCCTCTGCCTGTTCTCCCCCCAGATGGCCAGCTCTGGGCCCCCCAGATTGTTCTCATCATTGGGGAGGCCCTTCAGGGCATATGATTGAACTGTCTGCCTGTATCCAGCGCCATCGTGGGGAGGACTCTGTGGTCTTGTCTGCTCTGCCTGTCTTCTCACTCGCCATCACTGTGAAGAAGGGATCCGAGTACTGTTTGGTCACCAGTTGCCTGTAACTTTCACCCACTGCCCACGTGGAGGGGTAGCTCCTATCATTCACCAGGGCTGCCTGTAGTTCGATTTCCTCCACCAACGTAAGAGCAAATTAGAGATGTGGTATGAATGGATTCTGCCTGTACCCGTCACCAGTGGGAGGAGGACTTCAGTTACAGTGTTTGATCCTCCTCCTGCCTCTATGCAGTACTGGTGTGGGAAGAAACCAAGTCACGTTGTGATCTGCTTCTGTCGGTGGTTAACACCATCGTCATGGTGTTGAACAGGATCCTCCCATGTATTTCAGCTTGGATTTGAGGGGCAGTCTCACCTGCAATTGTTGCTGCCCTAAAAAGGGGAGTATTAGTCTCATTGTTATCCAGTTGCCTGTAGTTTTTGGATCCTGTTGTTTGCCTGTATTTATTCTCCCTCTACTGCTGGGAGGTGCATCACTAACCAGTTCACCTGTAGTTTTTTCACCTAGCACACTCATGGGATGACCATGTTCAGCTGCTTCACTGTTGCCAAGAGGGAGGATTTTGTCTGGCTGTTCAACCACCTTGCCTGTTCTTTCACCCACTACGGCTGCAGAGAGTCTGAATCCTGTAGTTACCCTGGTTCACCTGTTGGTTTGTCACCCCCAGCCAAAAGAAGAGGGGTTTTCTTTGCTCAGTTTGCCTGTAGCTTTTCAGTAATCAGCATCTCACATGGGAGTCTGTCTTGTTACTCATCCTATGGAGGAGTTGACTTCCAAGTGTGAACCAGTGTGCCTGTTTCATCCCTCCTCCACTGCAGGGTGAGCCTCGGTTGCATTGTCATCTAGGCCGCCTGTATTTCTTCACCCGCTATCTACTGCAGGGTTTCAGCCTTGGCATTAATATGTTGGACTGTATCTTCCAATGGCAGGGGGAGAATTGACTCACAGGGTGAGTGGTCCAGCTGTCTTCACCTATCACCACGAGGGTGGTTTTGTCTCAGTGCCAGTCTGCTCTGCCTGTATGTTTTCACCTTGAGAGAAGCGGTTTCCATCCTGTTTCTTAATCAGTTTACCTGTGATTTTACTTTTCACCTGCCACCGCCTGGGTGTATTTGTCTGGTTGTTCACTTGGCTGACGTTCTCCCCCTGCCAGAGCAGCCAACATTCTTAGTGCTGGTGGTGTTCTGGGGTGGTTCTAGGTCTGAGCAATACCCCCCGTTCCTGTATTTAACACCTCTTTGACGGTTTGTTTTTTTGGATGAGAAAATCTATATTCTATACCTTGGAATAAAATAACGTTTGCCTGAGACAGCGGGACTCTTCGGGATTGTGGGAGGGGGGCATGAACCTCAAGGTTAGGGGAAAGGAGTGGGGAGGGGGTGGGGGGAAAGACCCATCCCCTGTTAGCAGGGGGGCTAGGGAGATGGTGAGCCTAATTCTGCCCCCTCCTGCAAGGGTGGCAGGTGAGAAAGGTGGGGGCAGGGTAATGCTTGGCCTCCCTTTTGCTGGTGCGGGGAGGGGTCTGAGCACTAGAGGAAAGGAAAAAGCACCTGCTTCCGCTGCCCCCAAATAACTCAGGGGGCAGATTCCTAGTAAAACACTTTAATTAGAACGGATTTGTAATGGGTGGGGGGAAACCCATTCAGCAGTGGGGAGCCTCTTCTCCCCCTGGCGGGGCCGGGCCAGGCAGGGCAGGGCCCCTAGCCTGGGCGGAATCGGGCCCCACGTTTGAGGAGAATCGGCCCGTAGGGCTCGGCCTGGACCAGCTGCAGGAACTGGAGCCCGCAGAGAACTGCAAGAGAGGGGGGAGGAGTTAGGGCTGATGCCAACACACCCAGCAGTGCCCACTCTACAGCAGGGCCCCACACCCACTGGAGCCCAACCCTCTGGCAGGGGGCAGTAGAGCCCCACACCCATGGGGCTCACCTGGTCAGTGGGGGGCAGCAGGGACCCACAGCCACTGGAGCCCAACCCACTGGCAGGGGGCAGCAGGGACCTGGAGCTGAACCCACTGGCAGGGAGCAGTAGGGCCCCACACCCATGGGGTCACCTGGTCAGTCGGGGGCAGTAGGGACCCACCACTACTGGAGCCCAACCCAGTGGCAGGGGGCAGCAGGGACCCACAGCCACTGGAGCCCGACCCACTGGCAGGGAGCAGCAGGGACCCACACTCATGGGGCTCACCTGGTCAGTAGGGGGCAGCAGGGCCCCACACCCATGGGGCTCACCTGGGCAGTGGGGGGCAGTAGGGCCCCACAGCCACTGGAGCCCAACCCAGCAGCAGGGCCCCACTCACCGAGGCAGAGGTAGAAGATGCGGCTGGCGATGATGCGTGAGGTCGTGGTGGGCACCAGGGACCGGAAATCTGTCTCCTCGACCTGCTCCAGCTCTGCGGCCACCAGCCTGGAGGGGAGACAGAGACAGAGCCAGCGCCAGCGTAGAACCCAGGAGTCCGGGCCCCCCGCTCCGTGCCAGGCCCCGGCCCACCTGCGGATGTACTCCAGTGTGATCAAGTCTCTGTCAGGGGGCAGCTCCAGGCTGACTTCAGGCAGCTCGGGGACGATGGGCAGGGCCTCCTCGGGCTCCGGCACCAGCCTGGGGACAGGGCAGAGCATTAATGGGGGTCCGGGGGGGGCTATACCCCTGCCCCCCCCTTGGGGTCTCACCTTCTCTCCTCGGGGGTCACCAGGCTGGGGCGTGGCACCTCCTCCTCGGTGGTCTCCAGGGAGATCTCTGCCAGGGGGCCAGGAGCAGGGCTGGGTCAGTGCTGACTACGCCACCCACCCTGCCCTGGCTGGTGCAGGGGAGAGACCACCCCAGAGCCCCTCCCTGGGGCATGGAGCCCCCTCCAAGCTCCCTCCCTGCACCCCCCAAGCTGAGCCCCCCAGCCCCCTCCCGGGGCACGGCGCCCTTCCAGCCCCTCCCTGCCACCCCTAGCTGAGCCCCCTGGCTGATCCCCCCTTCCAGCCCCCCCCAGGGCACGGTGCCCCCTCCAGCTATCCTCTCCCTGCACCCCTAGCTAGCCCCCCCAAGTGAGGCCCCCCCAAGCCCCCTCCCTGGGGCCACAGAGCCCCCTCCAGCTTCCTGGCACCCCAACCGAGCCCTCCTGACCACTGTAACCTAGAGCACTGCCCCCCGTTCGAACCCCCCCAGCCCCCCTCCTGGGGGCATGGTGCCCCCTCCAGCTCCCTCCCTGCACCCCCCAACCGATCCCCGTGACCATGTACCTACAACCACGCGCCCACCCCCGTCGACCCCTCCAGCCCCCTCCCTGGGGGCACCGGTGCCCCCCCCAACCCCTCCCTCTGCCACAGCGCCCCCAGCTGAGCCCCTGTCCCTCCCTGCGGCACGGTGCCACCCAGAGCCTCTCCCCATGCCACAGCGCCCCAGCTGAGACCCCTGTCCCTCCCTGCGGCACGGTGGCCCCCCCAGAGCTCCTCCCCGTTGCCACAGCGCCCCCACTGAGCCCCCTGTCCCCTCCCTGTGGCACGGTTTGCCCCCCAGAGCCCCTCCCTGTGCCACAGCACCCTTAGCTGAGCCCCCTGCTTAGTCCCCCCCCCCCGTCCTTTCCCTGCAGAATGTCTCCCTAGTCCCCCCCCCACATTGAACAACTCACTGCAGGAGACCATCACAGGATGCTGGGCTCTAGGGCCTCACGTGCAACCTAGAAACAGAGGGTTGACACTCACAGCGTCGGGGAGGGGAGTGGGGGTCCAGTGCGTTACAGGCAGGGAGGCCTGGGAAGCCCGACTCCTGGGTTCCTCCCTGGCTCTGAGAGGAGAGTCGGGGACTAGGGATAGAGCCAGCGGGAGGGGGGACTGGAAGGCCCGGACTCCTGGGTTCTCTCCCTGGCTCTGGGCGGCCAGTGCGAGTCCAGGGGATAGGAGTGTGGGGGCTGGCCAGGGGCGCCCCAGGTACCTCCAGTTCGCTGGACTGGCTCTTCTTTTCTCTCCTCCTCGCCCGGAGAGCCGCGTAGTCCACGGGCTTGCAGGACGGCGCAGCGCTGCCACAGGGCGTGCAGCTCGGGGGGCAGCCAGCCTGGGGGGCACAGACAGGATGTGAGCGGGTTAGGACCAGCGCAGGGGACCCGAGGGGAGCGGGGGGCACTCACCATACGCGGGCTCTTTAGCATGCTCCGCTGGGGTCCGCCGCTGCCCTGGCTGGCACCTCCACCATCACTGGAGCAGAGGACCAGGTGGAGTGTGGGGGCTGGAAGCCAGGACGCCTGGGTTCCTCTTCCCAGTTTAGGGAGAAGAGTGGGAGTTAGTGGTTTCGTGGCCGAGGGCTGGACACTCACCCGCGGGGGCTGGGACTCGGGGGCTGGCACTCCACCAGGAGACTGCGGGGACTCCAACTGGGGGCCGGGACTCACCGGGGGAGGGCAGCATCGCCAGGGGTGGCACTCCAACCGGGGTGCTGGCACTCACCAGGGGCTGGGACTCGGGGTGGCTGCCACTCACCAGGGGGACTGGGACTCCAACCGGGGGGGCGGGACTCGCAGGGGGCTGGCACTCCAACCGGGGATGGCTGCACTTCACCAGGGGGCTTGGGAACTTCAGGGGTGGCTGGCACTCACAAGGGGGCTTGGACTCGGCGGTGGCTGGCACTCACGGACTGGGACTCACCAGGGTGGCATGGCACTCACCAGGGGACGGGGACTCGAAGGGGGTGGGCCTGGGCACTCACCAGGCGGGCTGGGACCCGGGTGGCTGGCACTCACTGGGGGACGGGACTGGGGGGGGCTGGCACTCACCAGGGGGCTGGGACTCGCAAAGAGGATTCGCCAGGGGGCCAGCACTCCGCCGGGGGGGACCAGAACTCCAAGCGGAGGTGGCTGGCACTCACCAGGCGGAGCCTGGGCTCGAAGGGCGGCCAGTTACTCGCTGGGGGGCCGGGACTCCAAGCGGGGGGCTCTGGGCACTCACCAGTTGGGCCTGGACTCGCAAGGGGGCCGGCACTCGCCAGTGGGGCCGGCGGACTCCAAGCGGCTGGGGCTGCCACTCACAGGGGGCCTGGGACTCGCAAGGCACTCGCGCGTTGGGCCGGGACTCCAAGTGGGGGCTGGGACTCCAAGCGGGGGGCTGGCACTCACCAGGCGGGCCTGCGGACTCGCCAGGGGGCCGGCACTCGCCAGGGGCCGGGTGACTCCAAGCGGGGGCTGGCACTCACCAGGGGGCCTGGACTCGCAAGGGGGCCTAGCACTCGCCGTGGGGCCGGACTCCAATTGGGGGCTGGGACTCCAAGCGGTGGGGGCTGCGCACTCACCAGGGGCCTGGGACTCGCCAGGGGGGCCGGCACTCGCCAGGGGGCCGGGGACTGCCAAAGCGGGGGGCTTGGCACTCACCATGGGGCCGGCACTGGGCCCGCACATCCAGGCATCTGTTTGTTGAACTGGTCCCGTGGGATCTGGCTCACCTCGTCCAGGAAGCGGCGCGGGCGCCGGGGGGCTCGCGGTGGGGCCGGCTCGTACACGGCCAGCTCCAGCTGTGGGGCACAGGGTGGCACAGGTGAGCCACGGGGGCCCTGCCCAGGACAGACCATCAGCTGCGCTAGGCCCCCTACTTACCTTCGGCGCTGATTGGGGGCGCTCCACCCTTTGGGAGTCACAGCTGGGGGTAGGGGAGGGGGCGGCAGCCCTGGCTCCCTTCGGGGGCTCAACTCTGTGGGCAGAACCAAGCAAGGGTTAGAGGCTCGAGACCCCAGGCCCCTCCCCCTTCCCCCTCATCCCACAACGCACCGGGCGGAGGGGAAGCTCTCGGCAGCCGGGCCAGCCTCGGCAGGATGGGGCGTCTCCACTCGGCTGGGGGCTCCTCACCCACCCTGTGGGGGAGACAGCAGGCACCCCGGCCCCCATTCCCTTGCCCCCCGCTAGCCCCTCCAAAGGGGCCCCTTGTATGGGGAAAGGGCCTGTGCCCCATCCTGGGCGCCCCTAGAGGGAAAAGGGCCCGTGCCCCATCCCGGCGCCCCCTGAGGGAAAGGGCCCCGTGCCATCCCGGCGCCCTAGTGGGGAAAGCCATGCCCACCCCAGTGCCCCCTTGTGGGAAAGGGCCTGTGCCCCATCCAGCGCCCCCTTGAGAGGGAAAGGCCCCATTCCCCACCTCCGGCCAGCCCCACCTGGCCCCTAAGGTGGAAAGGCCCCGATGCCCCATCCCGTACCCCCTAGAGGGGAAAACGACCCCATTCCCCACCCCCCAGCCAGCCCCATCCAGTGCCCCCTAGAGGGGAAAGGCCCCCATTCTACACCCCCAGCCAGCCCCACCCCGACACCCCCTAGTGGGAAAGGCCCCATTCCCTATCCCCGGCCCCCGGCCAGCCCCGCCCCTGTCCCCCTAGAGGGGAAAGGCCCCATTTCCTGCCCCCGACCAGCCCCACCCTGACACCCCCTAGTGGGGAAAGGCCCCATTCCCCACCCCTGGCCAGCCCCACCCTGACACCCCCTAGTGGGGAAAGGCCCCATTCCCTACCCCTGGCCAGTCCCACCCCCGTGCCCCCTAGAGGGGAAAGGTCCCGTGCCCCATTCCCTGCCCCTGACCAGCCGTACCCCAGTGCCCACAAGAGGGGAAAGGACCCAGCCCTCCAGCCAACCCAACCCCAACTAGTGTGCCCTAGAGGGGATGCCCCACGTTTGCCCCCTTACCGGGTTGGGGGTGACAGTCTGGCCGTGATCTCGGCCTCCCGGGCTCTCATCTCCTCTTCCAGCTCTGGAGGGGAGAAGGAGGTGTGAGATGGGGCTGGGGTAGGGAGATGAGCCCTTTGTCCTCCCTCCCCCAGGATCCCTGTGGCCCCCCCACCTTCCATGGGGGGTCTCCTGGGGGGGGCGAGGGGCAGGACGAAGTCCTCCTGCTCGGCCAGCAGGTCGATCTCACGTGCCGTGATCTCTGGGAGTTCGCGCTCGCCCTGTGTGGGGGGAGAAAGGGGGTGTCACATTACGGATATGCCCCCCCATCCCATATCCCCCATAACCCTACGCTGCAATCCCAGCCCCCCCAAGGCCTGGTTCCCCTAGGCTGCCCCCCATCCCAGACCCCCATAATCCCAAGATTCCCCCACATTTCCACCCAGATCCCAGCCCCCAAGTTCCCCCCACACCTCGATTTCCAGCAGCATGATGGGCTCCACCTCTTTCATGGTGATGATTTCGGGGGACACAACCGTGATGGGGGGCACTTCTGGGTGGGGTGAGAGAGGCGGTGAGCAGGGGCTTAACTCCCACCCTGATTCCCACCCACCCCCACAGAGCCCTGGGGAAATGGAGGGGGGGCAATGACATCAGACCAGATCTTGGGGGCATTAGAAAGGAGGGTTCGGGGGACCGGGGACCAGGGAGACTAGCTGGGCTGGGCGAGCCTGGGGTTACTGGTTACACTGGGATGAACTGGAACTAGGGCACCGGGTACAGTAAAATGGCTTTACTGGGGTTATACTGGGCCACTGGTGACAGCAGATATGTGGGGGCCCTGGGCTTTACTGGTTATACTGGGACAGTGGGTATACTGGTTACACTGGGACGCCAGCTGCACTGGGCTACTGACATTGCTAGGTGGATACAGACATCACCAGCTACACCGGGAAGCCAGAATGTCCTGGTTATACTGGGAGACGGCAGTTACTGGTTATACTGGGATTCTGTGGTTTACTAGTGATGCTGGGATGCTGTGGTTACTGGGTATACTGGGAAGCTGTGGTTACTGGTTAGAGTAGGATACGGGTTCCACTGAGACTCCATCCATACCATACCCCCGGCCCACAACTCACTGACTCACCTACCCTCCTGCGCCGGGGGGATGGGGGTGGTCTCTCTGGGGGCGTGGGAGCCTCCAGAATATGTCGAATCTGGGGGAGAAGCAATGTCACAGGTCAGCCCCATCCCCCCATGACCCCAGAGGGGAGGCCTGGAGATAGTCACAAAGGAGGGGGAAACAGGATGGGGGGGCATCATTACTGTTGCTGTGGGATGGGGGCATCGGCAGCAGAGACATGGGGGGTAACTGTGGGATGTCAGTGGGGCTGGACAGTTAGGGTATGGGGGGTATCTGTGGGATGTCAGTGGGGCTGGGCAGTTGGCGTATGAGGGTACCTGTGGGATGTCAGTGGGGCTGGGCAGTTCGGGTATGGGGAGTACCTGTGGGATGTCAATGGGGCTGGGCAGTTGGGGTATGGGGAGTACCTATGGGATGTCAGTGGGGCTGGACAGTTGGAGTATGGGGGTACCCAAGGGATGTGAGTGGGGCTGGACAGTTGGGGTATGGGGATACCTGTGAGATGTCAATGGAGCTGGTCAGTCAGAGTATGGGGGGTACCTGTGGGATGTCAGTGGGGCTGGTCAGTCAGAGTATGGGGGGGTACCTGTGGGATGTCAGTGGGGCTGGTCAGTCAGAGTATGGGGGGTATCTCTGGGATGTCAGTGGGGCTGGACAGTCAGAGTATGGGGATACCTGTGAGATGTCAATGGGGCTGGTCAGTCAGAGTATGGGGGGTACCAGTGGGATGTCAGTGGGGCTGGTCAGTCAGAGTATGGGGGGTACCAGTGGGATGTCAGTGGGGCTGGTCAGTCAGAGTATGGGGGGTACCTGTGGGATGTCAGTGGGGCTGGTCAGTCAGAGTATGGGGGTACCTGTGGGATGTCAGTGTGGC
>NW_027424285.1:32812-37607 GCF_003597395.2 Chelonoidis abingdonii
GGGCAGGCAGGGGGTGGGGATAAGATAGGGGGCTGGATCTCTTCTGGAGGCAGGCAGTGGGTGTGGGTGAGATTGGGGGGCTCCTTCTCCTCTGCAGGGCAGGCAGGGGGTGGGGTTAGATTGAGGGGGCTGGATCTTTTCTGGAGGCAGGCAGGGGATGGGAGGTTGGAGGGCCTGCAGTTCCTCTAGATGGTGGGGTGAGATCAGGGGTTGGAAGGGATACACAGCAGGGGCACAAATCTAGACCACCCCCAGGGCTTGTCTACATGGTGTTTTAAACTGGTTCCTAAACCCAACCCGGGCTCAGTTGGAAGTGAATTAAAGGCATCTACACCTCCTTCAGCTAAACCGCTTCAGTATCGCACCCTGAACTCCACTAGGGCCATTGCTGAGAGCAGCTCTGGCTGCCTGAATCTGCGTCATTCACCTCGCCATTGATGGCTCTTAATCCAAATTAAGAGTGTCCACACACCTATTTAGCTAAAACAGTTTCACAACAATTTCAGGATGAGGCTAGAGTTGGATGGGAAATTGATTTTTGGAACTTTTCAGCAAATTTAAATATTTTTGGAGGGGTGTGTGTGGAAATGAGTGGGTCCGAGGGGTTGTTCCCCAAAATCTGTCGCTTAGTGAGAGGTGTCTCACCAAGGGGGTGAGAAGTGGGAGCAGGGGGCCTTGAAATTGGAGTGGGATTCCTCTGGGCGGCATGTCCCCCTCAATTGAGAGTTGTTGCCTTGGCAACGTCACTCCAGCTGTCTCTCCATTCCAACATGCCCTCCCAACCCTTTCACTGGGCTGAACTGGGGAATGGAGGCGGTGGGGCCAGCGAGGATGGTGGTTTTGGCGGGGGGCACTCACCGATGAGGTAGTGGCACTGTCGGCTGTAGACCCGCACCACCCCATACTGCAGCTGGGCAGAGAGATAGAGGGAGAAGCGGGGCCGGGGGGCGGAGGGTGTGGGCGGCGGGACCTGCACCAGAATGTAGGATAGGATTTCTTCGCTGCGCCGACCCATGAGGATGGGGGGGAAACGAGAGAGAGAGTCAGTGCTTCTATCCATCCTCCTCTTCATCCCTCAATCATCTTCATCCCTCCTTCCTTTCCTCCACTGTCCTCTTCATCCCTCTATCCATCCACCATCTTCATCCTTCCTTCCATTCCTCCATCCACCCTCCTCTTCATCCCTCCATCCACCCTCTTCATCCCTCCATCATCCTCCTCTTCATCCCTCCATCCACCCTCTTCATCCCTCCTTCCATTCCTCCATCACCCTCCTCTTCATCCCTTCATCTGTCCCATCCACCATCTTCATCCCTCCTTCCATTTCTCCATTGTCCTCTTCATCCCTTCATCTACCCCATCCATCCACCATCGTCATCCCTCCTTCCATTCCTCCATCCACCCTCCTCTTCATCCCTCCATTAACTGTCTTCATCCCTCCTTCCATTCCTCCTTTCCCCCTCCTCTTCATCTGTCCCATCCATTCATCTTCATCCCTCCTTCCTTTCCTCCACCGTCCTCTTCATCCCTCTATCTATCCCATCTATCCACCATCTTCATCCTTCCTTCCATTCCTCCATACACCCTCCTCTTCATCCCTTCATCTACCTCATCCATCCACCATCTTCATCCCTCCATCCATTCCTCCATCCACCCTCCTGTTCATCCCTCCATCCACCATCTTCATCCCTCCTTCCATTCCTCCTTTCCCCCTCCTCTTCATCCCTTCATCTGTCCCATCCATCCATCTTCATCTGTCCTTCCTTTCCTCCACCGTCCTCTTCATCCCTCCATCTGCCTCATCCATCCACCATCTTCATCCTTCCTTCCATTCCTCCATACACCCTCCTCTTCATCCCTTCATCTACCCCATCCACCCTCCTTTTAATCTCTCTGTCCACCCCAACCCATCCATCTCTCCCTCCCTCCATTCTCTCCATCCATCCCTCTTTCTCTCACCTATCCTCTAGATCCTACCCTTGTCCATCCCTCCTGCCCTTCATTCCCGGCTCCATCCATCCGATCTCCTCCCGACCACATCCTTGTCTCCTCCCTCCCTCCCTCTCACCATGACACCCACCATGTTTGCGGCACATTAACTTTCAAATATTCCCTCTTCACCAGCTTGGTGCCACCCGTGGCTGCCAGCCTGGTATGAGGGAGAAGGGGGTTAAAACGAAAGTGGTGGGGTCTCCTGCCCCAGATCCACCCAATCCACCCACCTGGATCCCCAGAGTATACACGCCCCTGTATTCCCCCTTGACCACATCATGGCATTAGGGCATTACCAGATGGTGGCAAAGCGGCCTGTATGGCGCTGCAGGACATTGGGGTAGTAGAACATGGTGTTGCTGGGCTGGGGGAGCTAAGGGGATCCCCAAAACAGCCTCCTCAAAGACCCCGCAACCCTGTATGAGGCTCCTCCACTACTGAAATGGGACGTTCACAAATCCTACAACGTCAATAGGACCCTGAAAACTCTACAGCTTCAGCTGAACTCCCAAATATCCTGGATTTTGCAGCATTCCAGGAATCTTATAGAGTCAGTGGGACCCCAAAATATTGCAGATTGTGTGATGCCTTAATAAACCCTATCAACTTTTTTGGGCGGGTTTTGGGTGGTGAAAAACAGAGTTTTTTGTTCCACTGTTGAAACAAAACAAAATTCAGAGGCAGAGTAATTAAATAAAACCAACTTGTTAGCAGCTAATGAAGATAGCTAAATATTTTGCCTGAAACGTCAAGATTTTAAAACCTACTGGGTGACACAAATCGATTACTTTTTATATAAAAAATAATTAACAGTTGGGATTAATTAGGTCGGTTGATGAGAGGAAGAAACATGTTCAATATTAACTGGGGAGCTTTGGTTATTTTTAAATTGATGCTGGGGATAAACCTACCCAGGGGAAGGGAATTTGGCGTGTAACTCAGAAGCAATTAATTAGGATATTAAAAATGAATGATGGGTGTTAATTAGAGGGATAGGGATATGAGGTTAAAATGAGACTGGTGAAGGGAAATCAGATGTGGATTTCCTTGTCTAATAAAGCGCAAACTCTAATTAATCATGATAATTAGATTAAAGCTGTTGCTTAATTAAGTTAATTAAAAAGGAGGAGGAAGTGGTGTTAAAAATCACATGGACAATTGGAAGCAGATTTGAATCCTTCTCTTAATGAGGAGCCAACTAATTAACTGTCATGTTAAAAAAAAAGATTAATGACAGAGAACAACATTTACCAACGCTATTAATAAGAGTAAAAACACCGGAAAGGGATACTATGACTATATTAATTAAAGAGATGTGTAATTATTGGTGCTATTAATACATTAGTGATGTACAATTAAGAACAATAGAAAGTAACAGTGATATGAATAAATTAATTGGGAATTTGGACAATTAACTGTGCTGCTAATCAGTTAATGATGTCGAGCAACTAACACTTTTTAATACATTAATTAGGGCAATTAATAATTAAAGTTGCTTTTAATAAAGCTGGGGAACAGGAAAAGTAACGGTGATATTAGCACATTAATGAAAAAGCCCAGCTATTAACAGCCATATGATGAGTAATCAGTGAAGATAACTTAGTGATTATGAAGAACAATTAACAGCAATACTAATTAAGTAGGGAACGAACAATTAGAAGTGGAGAGAGAAGTGAGATACTGTTGAGAGAAGGAAATATTGAAATTGTACAGCGAGAGGTGCTCTTAATTAGCTAATTAGGAGCGTACAGTTTAAACTATTAACAAATTAGTCCAGTGGCCAATTAGAGGTGCTATTCATTAATTAGTAAAAAAAATTGGAGGTGCTGTCAATCAACTAATTAGTCCAATAGACAATTAGAGACCCTATTAATGAACTAATTAGTCCACTGGACAATCAGAGGTGCTGCTAATGAATGAATTAATCCAATGGACAAATGCAGGCGCTGTTAATTAGCTAATTAATCCGATGAATAATTAGGTGTGTTATTCATGAATTAATTAGTCCAATAGAAACTGGAGGCGATGGCAATTAGCTAATTAGGCTAGACAATCAATGCTGATGTTAATGAATGAAGACAATTAGAGATGCTATTAATAACGGCGTTGCCACGGGCAGCAGTTGCTAAGCCAGGCCCCTCCCGCCCACGCTCTCCCCCCACGCCCTCCAGAGTGTGGTAAGGTCTGGCCGCAGCCCTCTGCCTTTATACCCGCCCTACGGTGCTTCCACCAATGGAAGATACACCTGCTCTAGTGCTCCAGCCAATCACCGGATCCTGGTGCCACGTGGGGATCTTCCCTCTGGCCCTGGAGACTGGGACGCTCCGGAGGCTCCGGCCAATCAGCGGGATCTTTCCCACCCGGAGACTGACAGGCCCAACCGCTCTCTCGCCTCAGCTCCCAACCAATCAGGGTCCACATAATAGGAGACCGAACCACGTGGTATTCCACAGTCTACCTGTGCAGAAGATCCCCACAACCTGGCCCAGTGACTGATGACCTCACAGCGCGCACGCCAATGATAGCCATTCCCGCCCATCTAGCGCGACCAATCAGAGGGAGGGGGTGGCTTTCCCGCCAAATTTTCACTGAGGTAAATTCTCTCGCTCACTAGAGCTGCTTGCCTGGGGAGCTGGTGTCAATGGCCACGCCCCCGTGTCAATCGCCTGTCAATGCCCGGTGCCAACGGGCCCCCCATACCAACGCCCCCCCCAGTACCAATGGCTCCCCCGTTTCCATCCCCGCTGCTAACGCCCCGCCCATGTCCATCCCCATTGCCAACGGCCCCCCATGTCCATCCCTA
>NW_027424285.1:39856-50025 GCF_003597395.2 Chelonoidis abingdonii
GGCCCCCCTTTTTCAATCCCTGGTACCAACCCCCCCTTTCAATCCCCGGTGCCAACCCCCCCCCCCCCGTGCCAACAGACCCACCATCAATCCCTGATGCCAATGCGCCCCCTCCCCCCGTCAATCCCCAGTGCCAATGGCCACACACCCCAGAGTGCTGATACCCGGTGCCATATTCCCCGTGTGAATGTCTCTGGCTGTAATCCTCCATCATGGGATGTCCTTCCTCTTCCTGGCCGTAAGCCTCTGAGCCCTGACAGCTTCCCCTCATCGGGCCCTGAGATCACTTTTGGGGGGCTTTTCTGCACCCCTCGCCACTGCCTCCCTGGCCTCTACAAAGAGGATTATGTTAATGAGCACTAAAAAGGATTTAAAAGTATGATGACTTACTGCATAGCTGTGTAAACCACTGACACTAATAAAGGTTAATGACTTACAAATTATTAATACCGTAATACCATGGCTATAAACCACTCTGATCGCTAACCCTGATAATAAAGCGGAGTGAAGGTTAGTGGCTGATACTTACACCACAGTAATAATGGATATAAAAGGGATTGATAACTGAGGCTGATGATAGAAAATATATTAACCACTAATGCTGATAGTCATTAGACTAAATATACAACAAATTAAAATATATTAGCCTCTAATATCATTGAGAACTAATATTGGCTAATGGCAAAAAATACACACAATATAAATTAACCTCTAATATTTTTATATTTAATACTGAATGAGTAAACCTACAGTAGATTAATATATATTAACACCTAATATTGTTGATCATTAATATTGACTCAAGACCAAATCTACACTAGATTAATCCATATTAAAAACTAATATTGCTGACAATTAATAATTGCTAATAGAAGCTAGTGACTAAACATACAATAAATCAATATGTATTATCCACTAATATTGTTGATAATAACAGGTAAGAAATATTAATGAGTAATGTTCACAAGAAATGAAGTAATACATCACAATAATGCATAATAATAAGGCACGTAATTAGCATATAAACGAGACAGAGTTTCTGGCGGCTAGGTCAAATAAAACTTTATTTAAAAACACAAGACACGGTTCATAAAGTTTCTTGCAGTTAGGGATAAAGTGCAAAGGAACCCGAGCTTAAGGTCCTAGCTGTGGCTGCAAGGGGCGGGGGGCAGACACAATGTTGCCGGAGGTCAGGAGGGCTTTTGGCATATAAAAGTTTCTACAAACTGGAGAAGAAGCTTCCTTCTACCCTGGAGAGAGGGACGTAAAACTAGAAGGTCTTGCCTCTACAACGTTCACTACAGGACGTTCCGGCACTACCAGGGCCAAGACAGGATGTCCTGCCTCTGTACAATAGGAAGTCCTCCCGCTACACATTCGAAATGCTAGGAGCTCCCTCCCGAACAATGTGCAAAACAGGATATCCCACCCCCTACGCACTGGTCAAGCCAGAAAGTTCCACCCTTACACAATCCAAAACCCTGGTGGTCCCTTCCAGTTCTACATGAGGCAAGACAGGAAGTCCCGCCCTGACACAATGGACATATAGGAAGGCCAGCCTCCAACAGGTTCCAGTTCTCCAGGAACTGCTTCCCTGAGAATGCACCGAGTCAGGAAGTGTGTGTGACTGTGGTGTCCACCCCAGGAAGTCCCTCCCCCAGACAGACAGTGAGCAAAAGAGGAAGTCCCACCTCAATGAAACAGGTGAGACGCAATATCCTGCCCCATCATGTTCCACAAACCAGGAAACCTCTTCCCATATAACGGACAAAACAGGAAGCATGTTGGGGGGCATGACTTCTAAGTGCAGAAAGTACCTGTCCCGAATGAGACAAGACAGGAAGTCCCACCCCTGGCCCCCTAAGTTGAGGCAATGGCAGGGTCTGGAGCATCTTGGGTCCCCTCAGATTGGGCTGAAGAGACAGGAGGGCTCCAGGGAGAGGAGGCAGACGGATGCCATCTCCACCTCGGGCATGTCCAGCAGCTTCCGGGCAAAGGCTTGCTCCATCTGTAGGGAGCAGGGAGAGCGTCAGGGCATGGCTGGCCCCCACCATCCCACAATGCACCTCAGCTCCCCTTGCACCCTCCCACAATAGACCACTGCTCCCACACATCATCCCACAATGCACCACTGCCACCTCATACCCTCACCATCCCATAATTCACCACCCCCATCCCACAATGGACTTTGCCCCCTCACTGCCACCCACAATGCACCTCTACCCCACCATCCCAAAATGCATCACTGCCCCCTGGCTGCCCACCTGGATGATGATGAGCTTGTCCGCGGGGCCGTCCTGCTGGCCTAGCTCCTCGCCCAGGCATAGGGTGACGTGGGGCTCTGGCTGGGCGCCCAGGCCCTGCCGGTATAGCTGCAGCGCTGTGGGGAGAGCGCCGGGGGGCAGGGTTAGCGCAGGCCCAGCTCTGGGTGAGTCAGAGGGGGACTCAGGGGCACTGCAGAGGAGATCTGGGGGTCACAGCAAGGGAAGGGGGGCACTCTGGGGGGTTTGGGGAGCACAAGGGGGGAGATTCAGAGGTTGCAGCAGGGGGACATGGGGGGTTGCAGTAGGGCTGCAGTGTGGGGACTGGGGTTCGCTGTAAGTCAGACGTGTCTCTCAGCCAGCGTAAAACAGAAGGTTTATCGGTCGACAGGAACACAGCGCAGAACAGAGCTTGTTAGCACAGAAATCAGTGACTTTCAGCCGAGTCCATCTCGGGGAGTCCTGGACTCCCCCTCTTCCAGTCCCCCAAAGCAGACTGCCAGCTTCCAGCGACCCGACCTCACACTCCCCCGTTGCTCCTCCTCCTCCTCTTTGTCTTGGGTTCCAGGCGGGGATATGGGGGTCAGGGCTCCGAGTGGGGAAATTCAGGGTCTGAGTGGGAATATGGGGGTCTGAACAGGGATATGGAGGTCAGGGGTGAGCGGGAAAATTTGAGGTCCGAGCAGGGATATGGAGTTTGGAGGTCCGAGCAGGAAAATTTGGAGTCTGAGTAGAGATATAGGGGTCGGGAGTCTGAGTGGGAACATTTGGGGTCTAAGCAAGGAAATGGGGGTTGGGGGCCTGAGCGGGGGATACTGAGGGTCGGGGGTCCAAGAAGGGAAATTCGGGGTCCAAGCAGGGATATGGAGTTTGGGGGTCTGAGTGGCGGATACAAGGCGTTAGGGGCCACCCCACTCACCTTGGCGGAAGGCTGCCCCACTGAAGACCTGCATGACTTCATCTCTCTCCAGCTTGCTGGGGGTGTTGGGGGGCGTCCCGGAGCCCCTCCAGTACACCCGGCCCCGACAGCGGCGCCGGATGAAGAGCCCTTGGGGGGCACTGGCCACCATCACCCCCTTGGCCAGCGCCCCCAGCAGCTCTTGCGTGGCCTGGCGCTTGTGGGGGTCCCGCACCCCCTCGGGGGGGGGCAGCAGCACCCGCTGCATAAAGCTCGGGGCGTGGGGCACAGGCGCGGGTGTGGGGGTCACCAGGAAATCGCCATGGGGCAGCTGCTGCTGCCACACCAGCTCTCCACTGTACCACAGGGACAGCAGCACCGAGTAGTCTGGGGGGAGAGAGAGACGGGGGTTATGGGGACTGTGGGGCAGAGGAAGGGGATTCTGAGGGGTGTGGGTCAGAGGAAGTGGGATATAGTATGGGTTGAGTGGCACAAGGGGAATGGGAAGTGTGGGGCAGAGGAGGGAATTATGGGGTGGATGGGGCAGAGGGCATGTGCGTTTGGGGCAGAGGAAGGAGATTATGGGAGATATGGGGCAGAGAGGCTATGGGGGCTGTGGGGTGGTAGAAGGAAGATGGTGGTGTGGGGGAGGGAGGAGGTGGGGAGGACAGGTTGTGGTGGGGGTATGGGGTATGAGGTGGGGGATGGGGTTATGGGGTGGCAGGTTGGAGAGCTGTGGGGTCTATGAGGCAAAGAGGAGGTGCGGAGGGTGGGTTGTGGGGGATGTATGGGGTATGAGATGGGGGACGGGGTTATGGGGTGGCAGGGTGGCGGGCTGTAGGCTGTAGGGCGTGTAGGGCAAGGGAGGAGTGGGAGAGATGCGTTATGGGGAGGTATGAAAGTGGGGACGGGTTATGGGGTGGCAAGGTGGTGGTGTGGGGTGGTAAGGCAGGGAGAGGTGGCGGGAGACGGGCTGTGGGGAGGTAATGAGGTGGGGACGGGTTAGGTAAGGCGGGGGGCTGTGGGGTGTATGGGGCAGGGAGGAGTGGGAGGACGGGTTGTGGGGAGGTAATGAAGGTGGGGGATGGGGTATCGGGGTGGCAGGGTGGGAGGTGGTGTGGTGTGGTGGGCAGGGAGGAGGTGGGAGGATGGGTTGTGGGGGAGTATAAAGTGGGGGATCGGGGTTATCAGGTGGCAGAAGTGGGGGACTGTGGGGTGTGTCGGGCAGGGAGGAGGTGGGGAGGACGGGTTGTGGGGAGGTATAGTTGGGAGTTAATGGGGTAAGCGGAGGGAATGCTGTGGGGTATGTGGGGCAGGGAGGAGGTGGGGAGACGGGTTGTGGGGGAGGTTTATGAGGGTGGGGTATGGGGTAAAGCGGGGGGGGCTGTGGGGTATGTGAGCAGGGGAGGTGGGGAGGACGGGTTGTGCGGGGAGGTATGAGTGGGGGATGGGGTTATCGGTGCAGAGTGGGGGGACTCGTGGGGGGTGGGGCAGGGAGGAAGGTGGGAGGATGGGTTGTGGGGGAGGTATGAGGGTGGGGGACAGGTTATGGGGTAGCAGGGTAGGAGGGCTGTGGGGTGTGTGGCGCAGGAGGAGGTGGGAGGACGCGGCGCGCTGGGAGGAGCGTATGAAGGTGCGGGATGGGTCATGGGATGGCAGGGTAGGGGGATCTGTGGGTGTGTGGGGCGGGAGGAGGTACGGGACGAAGGTTGTGGGGGAGGTATGAGGTGGGGGACGGGTTATGAGGTAGCAGGGTGGGGCTGTGGGTGTGTGGCAGGGAGGAAGGTGGGGAGACGGGTTGTTGGGAGGTATGAGGTGGGGACGGGTTATGGGTTGCAGCGCGTGGGGGTGTGGGGGGCAGGGAGGAGAGTGGAGAGGACGGGTTGTGGGGGGTTGAAGTGGGGACAGGTTATGGGTAAGCGGGGGGGAGCGATAGGGGTTGTAGGGGCGGGGTCTGGTCTCACCGTCCGTGGGGGGCAGGAGGTCCCCGATCCAGCGTGACGTTAAATGAACGATCGCTCGGTTCAGAATCTGGGGCTATGGGAGAAACAGGGCCATGAGTTACGGTGATGCCCCCGTCCTGACCCCCAACTACCCGCTCACCCCGCTCTGCCCCCATCACCCCATCTGACCTACATCCAGCCCCAACTGCTGCTCGCCCTCTGCCCCAACACCCACATGGATCCCCATCTCTGACTCCCCAACTGTCCTGCTGACCCCCCTGCCTGCCCCCAACACCCCATATCACCCACTGCTCTCCCACACTGGATACCTCCGCCTTGCCCACACCTCACTAACCCCAGCTCTGCCCCATCAACCGCCATTGATCCCGCATACTAGACCAACTGCCCACTCACCATTAGCTCTGCCCAACACACCCCTGCTCTGTCATGACCCCTGCCTTACCCCACGACACGACTGCTGCTGGCCCCCAAACCCTGTCCCCTGCCATGACCCCCATACCACTGATCCCTCCTGCCCGCCACACGCCTTGCCCCCAAGTGCAGACTGACCCCTGACCTGATCCACCCTCCAACTCTTACATGGACATCCGGCGTCCGGGCTACGAATGCTCTCGAGCCAAGAATCATCTGCAACTCTGGCGAGGCGCCGGCCGTGGGCTCCGACCGCCGGTGACGTCAAAAAAACCATCCTGGGGTTGGGGCGGAGAATGGAGATGGGAGCCAGCCCCCTGGAAGACACATCCGCTCCCTCCTGACTACTCAGACACCTCCGACCCCCAGCCCCGACACTCACACATGCATGCATTCCCGGTGGGGGAGGCTGGGTAGCCCCCCGCTGGTCTGACACTAATCCCCCTCAAGAGAGTCGTGGGGGACCTTCTTCCCTGCCGGGGGACCCTCCGCAGCTGGGCAGCCCTTAGTCTTGGGGGGAACAAGAGGGGACCTTAAGCAGGAAAACAGGTGATGCCGGGTCCCATGGGGGGCTGTGACACGGGACAAAGGGGGGTGCCGATGCTGGGTCCCTGGGGGGCTGTGACACGGGGAAAGGGGTGCCTGGTAATCCGGTATCCCTGGGGGGCTTGTTACATCAGGAGCAAAGGGGTGCCCGGCCCCATGGCAGGGGATGGAGTGCCCAAGGAACTGTGACACTATGTGTGGGCTGCCGGATGCTGGGGGTCCCGTGACTGGGGATAGGGTTCCCGCAGGAGGGCTGAGATAAGCGTGTGGGGGCTGCCTGGACGCCAGGGGTCCGTAGGCAGGGGAATGGGTGCCCAGGAGGGCTGGGACAGCATGTGGGGGCTGCCCAGATACCAGGGGAGTCCCATGGCAGGGGATGGGTGCACTGGGGGGGCGGGACAGCGATGTGGGGGGCTGCCCGACCACCGGGATTCCGTTGGAGCAGGGGATGGGTGCCCGGGGAGGGCTGAGGACAAGCGTGTGGGGGCTGCCCGGACGCCGGGGTCCCGTGGCAGGGGATGGGTGCCCCGGGGGGGCTGGGACAGCGCGGGGGGCTGCCGGATTACCGGAGTCCCAGTGGCAGGATGGATGGGTGCCCCGGGGGGCTGGGACAGCGCGGGTAGGGGGCTGCCCGGATACCAGGGTCCAATGGCAGGTGGATGGGTGGCCTGGGGGGCTTGACAGCAATGTGGGGCTGCCCGGATACCTGGGGTCCCATGGCAAGGGATTGGGGATGCCATGGGGGGCTGGGACAGCAGCGTGGCTGCCCGGACGCCGGGGATCCCGGGCAGGGGAGATGGGTGCCTGGGGAGCTGGGACAGCATGTGTGGGCTGACCCGGACAGCCGGTCCGTGGCAGGGGATGGGTCCCGGGGGGCTGGGACAGCGTGTGGGGCCCCCGCTCACGCGGGGCGCTGCTCGCCGGGCCGGCACCAGGCGATAACAACCTTGTAGGGCTCAGGGCAGATGTCGAAGCTGGGAGCAGCCGTGGGCCACCCTCCCTCCTCCTCCAGAACATCAGGGGGCCTGTTTGAGGGCGCAGCGCAGGCGGGTCTTCCAGCCCGCCGCGGGTTCCAGCCGCCTCGCCCGGGACCGTACTTGCCCTTGTAACTCTGCCCAGGCCTGGGAGGGAGCGGGGCGTAGCGGGGCCAGCCCTATGGTGTGCACCACTCACCTGCCCTTAGCAGTCCCCATCAGCCAATGTCCTTAGCATGTTTCCATACCTCTTGTCTCAGCATATTCCTAACTGGCAATGTGCCCTTAGCATGTCCCCATGCCATGTGGCCTTAGCATGAATCCACCTGTGGCGTTTAGCAGAGCACATACTGTTCCTTGGGCATATGGTTTAGCATGTGCTGAGAATGTAACTTGCATGTTAATAGCCTGTGCTTCCAGGAGCTTTGGCTGTGTTTTAAGCAGAACCCTTAGTTGGTATTATGCTAGTGTCTTTGCATGGTGGTTGCATGTTGCTATTGTATCTTTAGCATAGTGCTTAGCAGCTGCTCAGTGTATCTTAGTGTGTGTGTCATGTTTGCTAGTAAATTAGGCTTCAGCGTGTGCTGGCAATGTTGCAAGCGTGTCCACTGGCGTTGTGACCTTGAAGAAGGCCAGCGTCTCATCATAGGACGGAAGTCTAGCTTGGCCCGGCGATGTTTCCAGGGGATGCGGACAGTGGTCTTGGCGGGGGGGTACGTCCAAGACCAGCCCTGGGAACCGCCCGAGCATCCACCTGCTCACGGTCATTGGCGCAGCCTTAACGCGTGGAGCGGGCCCCGCCAGCGACGCCATCCTGGGGGGGAGTGGGATGGGGGGGGGGGGAGGTGAGCTACACCGGACCTGCCGACGGAGCCCCCGCACAGCATCGGGGCAGGGCTGGTCACCAGGCGCCCGCCACCCCGCACAGCCCAGGCTGTGCTGCTCCGCGGCTGGGTTCAGGGCCCCCGTCACCTCCAGGGAGCACCGCCCCGGGAATTCCTCCAACGTCCCCCATCAGCCCCAACTTCAAACGCCACTGGGGGCTTTCCCCCAGGGGCTTTCCCTCCCGCTGCCACCCGCCCCAGGACACCCCCAGAACCCTCCGACTTCATCACACGACCCTCAACCCACAGCAGCTGCCAGAGAGCCAACCCCAGAGCAGTGTGCCATACACTTGCGCCCCTTCGCTCCCAGCGCGCCCGCCCTTGCTCCTAAGCGTGCTCCACTGCACCCCCAAATATTCACGCGCCCTGCTCCACTCATTAGCTCCCAGTGACCCCCTTGCCCTAGCGTGCCCCTGCAAACACCCACGGCATCCCCTGCTCCCCAGCGCGCCCCCACTTGCTGCCTACATGCCCCCGCTGCACCGCCGAACGGCGCCCAGCCTTAGGCTCCCACGCGCCCCTGCACACCCACGGCGCCCACCTTGATCCCACTCTTGCCTCCCAGCTGCACCCACCCCTGCAACCAACCACGTCAGGCGCCCCCTTGCTACCCACCGCGCCACCCCTGCTGCCTATGGTGCCATCCGTGCTCCCCCCTTGCTCCCAGGGCGCCCCCTGCACGCCCACTGGCGCCCCCCGCTCTCACACCGCGCCCCCCCTTGCTCCCAGCGCGCCAAGTTCTCGTTTACAGTTCACCCCAGTTAGACCTGATCTCCTTCCTCCCATCACCCGAATCCCCCGCCCCTGACCGTCCCCGGGGGGGCCGGTCGCACTCCCCGGCCCGAAAGCTCACCTCCCGGGCTGCGCAGGCGTCTGTCATGGGCCCCCCGGTCCCCTCACCTCCCCTCTCACCCGCCCCTCGCGATTTCTCCGCCGCTCGCTCCTTTTCCCAGAAAATCAGTGGTGTGCCACGCGAAAGCTCACGGCAGCCGCCAGGGGGCGCCCGGACACAAACCGAGCCGGGCTGCGGGTCGGGGGTGAGGGGCAACAGCCAGGGTGGGGGGTAGCAGGGGCTTGCAGGTCGGAGTGAGGGGCACACCGCAGGGCTGGGCGGCAGGGCTGCGGGTCGGGAGTGAGGGGCACAACAGCAGGGCTGGGGGGCAGGGCGCGGTCGGAAGTGGAAGGGGCACCGGCAGGGTAGGGGTAGCAGGGGCTGTGGGTCGGGAGTGAGGGGCACGGCTGGGCTGGGGGGGCAGGGGCTGCCGGTCGGGAGTGAGGGGCACCGGCAGGGTAGGGGTAGCAGGGCTGTGGTCGGGAGTGAGGGGCACCGGCTGGGCTGGGGGGGCAGGGGCTGCGGTCGGGAGTGAGGAGGCACTGCCAGGGTGGGGGTAGCAGGGATGCGGGTCGGGAGTGAGGGGCACCCGGCAGGGCTGGGGGGCAGGGGCTGCGGTCGGGATGAGGGCACGCCAAGGGTGGGGTAGGCAGGGGCTGCGGGTCGGGAGATAGGGGCACGGCTGGGCTGGGGGGCAGAGGCTGCAGGTCGGAGAGTGAGGGCACCGCGAGGGGCTGGGGGGGGTAGGGACTGCGGGTCGGGAGTGAAGGGCACTGAAGGGTGGGGGTAGCAAGGGGACTGCGGGTCGGGAGTGAGGGCAAACCGCCAGGGTGGGGGGGTACAGGGGCTGCAGGTCGGAGTGAGGGGCACCGGAGGGTCTGGGGGCAGGGGCTTGCGGGTCGGGAGTGAGGGGCACCAAGCAGAGGCTGGGGGGGGGGCTGCGGGTCCGGGAGTGAGGGCAGGACCCACCGCAGGGTAGGGTAAGCAGGGCTGTGGGCGGGAAGTGGAGGGGCAACCTGGCTGGGCTGGGGGGGCAGGAGGTGCAGTTCGGGAGTGAGGGGCACCGCCAGGGCTGGGGGTGTAGGGACTGCGAGGTGCGGGAGTGAGGGGCACTGCCAGGGTGGAGGGGTAGCAGGACTGCGGGTCGGAAGAGTGAGGGCACCAGCCGGGTTTGGGGTGCAGGAGACTAGCGGGTCGGGAGTGAGGGCCACGGCAGGGCTGGGGGGCAAAGAGGGGCTGGCGGGTCGGGAGTGAGAGGGCACTCGCCAGGGTGGGGGTAGCAGGGGCTGCGGGCGGGAGTAGAGGGCAGCCAGGGCTGGGGGAAGACTGCGGGTCGGGAGTGAGAGGCAACTGGCCAGGGTGGGGGTAGCAGGGACAGCGGGTCGGAGAGTGAGGGGCA
>NW_027424285.1:50050-55938 GCF_003597395.2 Chelonoidis abingdonii
GCCTGTAGGGCGTGATAGGGCAGGGAGGAGGTGGGGAGGATGCGTTATGGGGCGAGGTATGAAGTGTGGGACGCGGTGTATGGGGTGGCATGGGGTGGTGGTTGTGGGGCCTGGGTAAGGCATGGAGGAGGTCGGGAGGCACGGGCTGGTGGGGGCAGGTATGAGGTGGGACGGTTATGCGGGTAGCGGTCGGGCTGTGGGGCTGATTATGGGGCAGGAGCAGGAGGTGCGGGGAGGACGGGTTGTGGGGAGGTATGAGGTGGGGATGGTTATCGGGGTTGGCGGGTCGGTGGGAGGCTGGTGGTGTGTGCGGGCAGGGAGGAGGTGGGGCAGATGGGTTGTGGGAGGTATGGAGGTGGGGGACGGGCCGTTATCAGAGGTGGCATGAGTCGCGGTTGGATGCCGCGTGGCCCTTCGACCGTATGACACACGTCTCCCCACCCGTCCTGCCCACCGGCTGTACATCACCCACTCCACGGGACGCTTGTCCTCTTCGGCCTCAATACCTGATCCCCCTGCCCTGACCCCCAATACCCCACTGATCCCCCCTGCCCTGACCCTCCGCCTTGCCCCCAAGTGCAGACTGACCCCTGCCCTGATCCCCCCAACTCTTACATGGGACCCCGGCGTCCGGGCTGCACTCGCTGCTCTCGATGCCAGAATCATCTGAACTCTGGGAGGCGCCGGCCGTGGGCTCCGACCCCGACGTCACCTCCTGGGGTGGGCGGAGAATGAGATGGGGGGCCAGCCCCCTGGAGACACATCCCGCTCCCCCCCTCGCCTCTGCAGACACCTCCTGACCTCCCCCAGCCCCCACACTCACCATGCTGACCATATCCAGGGTGAGGGGGGCCTGGGTAGCCCCCCCGCTGGTCTGCACCTCATCCCCCTCAGAGGAGGAGTCGGGGGGCTCCTTCTTCCCCTGCCGGGGGACCCTCCGAGCTGGCAGCTTAGCTGGGGGGGAACAAGAGGGGACCTTAAGCAGGGAAAACAGGTGGATGCCGGGTCCCTGGGGGGCTGTGACACGGGACAAGGGGGTGCCTGGATGCTGGGTCCCTGGGGGGCTGTGACACGGGACAAGGGGGTGCCTGGATGCCGGGTCCCTGGGGGGCTGTGACACAGGACAAGGGGTGCCCGGCCCCATGGCAGGGGATGGGGTGCCCAGGAAAGCTGTGACACTATGTGTGGGCTGCCCGGATGCTGGGGTCCCGTGACTGGGGATAGGGTTCCCAGGAGGGCTGAGATAGCGTGTGGGGGCTGCCTGGACGCCGGGGTCCCGTGGCAGGGGATGGGTGCCCAGGAGGGCTGGGACAGCATGTGGGGGCTGCCCAGATACCGGGGTCCCATGGCAGGGGATGGGTGCCTGGGGGGGCTGGGACAGCGTGTGGGGGCTGCCCGGACACCGGGGTTCCGTGGCAGGGGATGGGTGCCCGGGGGGGCTGGGACAGCGTGTGGGGGCTGCCCGGACGCCGGGGTCCCGTGGCAGGGGATGGGTGCCCGGGGGGGCTGGGACAGCGCGTGGGGGCTGCCCGGATACCGGAGTCCCGTGGCAGGGGATGGGTGCCCGGGGGGGCTGGGACAGCGCGCACACACACCACACACAGAGAGAGATCCATCCCCAAAATGCATCACTGCCACCTGGCTGCCCCACCTGGATGATGATGACTTGTCGCGGGCCGTCCTGCTGGCCTAGCTCCTCGCCCAGGCATAGGGTGACGTGGGGCTCTGGCTGGGCGCCCCAGGCCTCCGGTATAGCTGCAGCGCTGTGGGGAAGCGCCGGGGGCAGGGTTGCAGGCCCAGCTCTGGGTGAGTCAAGAGGGACTCAGGGGCACTGCAGAGGAGATCTGGGGGTCACAGCAAGGGAAGGGGCAATACTGGGGGGGTTATGGGGACACAAGGGGGGAGATTCAGAGGTTTGCAGCAGGGGCATGGGGGGGTTGGCAGTAGGGCTGCAGTGTGGGGACGGGGTTCGCTGTAAGTCAGACGTGTCCTCTCAGCCAGCGTAAAAACAGAAGGTTATCGTCACCGAACAGGAACACAGCGCAGAACAGAGCTTGGTAGCACAGAAATCAAGTGAACTTTCGCCGAGTCCTCTTCGGGGAGTCGCTGGGACTCCCCCTCTTTCCAGTCCCCCAAAGCAGACTGCCAAGCATTCCAGGACCGACCTACACTCCCCGTTGCCTCTCCTCCTCCTATTTGCCTTGGGTTCCCCAGGCGGGGATAATGCGGGTAGGGCTCCGAGTGGGAAATTCCAGGGTCTGAGTGGGAATATGGGGATCTGAACAGGGATATGGAGTCAGGGGTGAAGCGGGATTTGAGGTCCGAAGCAGGGATATGGAGTTTGAGAGTCCAAGCAGCCAAGGAAAATTGGAGTCTGAGTAGAGATATAGGGGCGGGAGTCTGAGTGGGAACATTGGGTCTAACAAGGAAATGGGGTTTGGGGCCTGAGCGGGGAAATACTGAGGGATCGGGGATCAAGAAGGGAATCGGGGTCGCCAAGAGGGATATGGAGTTTGGGGGTCTGAGTGCGGATACAAAGGCGTTAGGGGCACCCACTCACCTTGGCGGAAGGGCTGCCCCACTGAAGACCTGCATGACTTCATCTCCTCACAGTTGCGGGGTGTTGGGGGGCGTCCCGGAGCCCCTCCAGTACACCCCGGCCCCCGACAAGCGGGCCGGTGAAGACCCTTGGGGGGCACTGGCCACCATCACCCCTTGGCCAGCGCCCCCAGCAGCTCTTGCGATGGCTGGCGCTTGTGGGGGTCCGCGCACCCCCTCGGGGGGGAGCAGCAGCACCCGCTGCAATAAAGCGCGGGCGTGGGGCACAGGCGCGGGTGAGTGGGGTCACCAGGAAATCGCATGGGGCAGCTGCTGTGCACACCAAGCTCTCCACTGTACCAACAGGGACATGCACACCGAGTAGTCTGGGGGAGAGAGAGACGGGGTTATGGGGACTGTGGGCAGAGGAAGGGGATTTGAGGGGTGTTAGGGGTCAAGAAGTGGGATATAGTATGGGTTGAAGTGGCAGCAAAGGGGAATGGGAAGTGTGGGGCAGAGAGGGAATTAATGGGGTGGATGGCAAGAGGGCATGTGCGTTTGGGCAGAGAAGGAGAATTATGGGAGATATGGGGCAAGAGGCTAGGGCTGTGGGGTGGAGAAGGAAGATGGTGGTGTTGGGGGGGAGGAGGTGGGGAGAGACAGGTTGTGGTGGGGGTATGGGGTATGAGGTGGGGGGGATGGGGTTATGGGGTGGCAGGTTGGAGAGCTGTGGGGTCTATGAGGCAAAGAGAGGTGCGGAGGGTGGGATTGTGGGGGATGTATGGGGTATCGAGCATGGGGGGACGGGGTATGGTGGCAGGGTGGCGGGCCTGTAGGGCGTGTAGGGCAAGGGAGGAGTGGGAGAGATGCGTTATGGGGAGGTATGAAAGTGGGGACGGGTTATGGGGTGGCAAGGTGGTGGTGTGGGGTGGTAAGGCAGGGAGAGGTGGCGGGAGACGGGCTGTGGGGAGGTAATGAGGTGGGGACGGGTTAGGTAAGGCGGGGGGCTGTGGGGTGTATGGGGCAGGGAGGAGTGGGAGGACGGGTTGTGGGGAGGTAATGAAGGTGGGGGATGGGGTATCGGGGTGGCAGGGTGGGAGGTGGTGTGGTGTGGTGGGCAGGGAGGAGGTGGGAGGATGGGTTGTGGGGGAGTATAAAGTGGGGGATCGGGGTTATCAGGTGGCAGAAGTGGGGGACTGTGGGGTGTGTCGGGCAGGGAGGAGGTGGGGAGGACGGGTTGTGGGGAGGTATAGTTGGGAGTTAATGGGGTAAGCGGAGGGAATGCTGTGGGGTATGTGGGGCAGGGAGGAGGTGGGGAGACGGGTTGTGGGGGAGGTTTATGAGGGTGGGGTATGGGGTAAAGCGGGGGGGGCTGTGGGGTATGTGAGCAGGGGAGGTGGGGAGGACGGGTTGTGCGGGGAGGTATGAGTGGGGGATGGGGTTATCGGTGCAGAGTGGGGGGACTCGTGGGGGGTGGGGCAGGGAGGAAGGTGGGAGGATGGGTTGTGGGGGAGGTATGAGGGTGGGGGACAGGTTATGGGGTAGCAGGGTAGGAGGGCTGTGGGGTGTGTGGCGCAGGAGGAGGTGGGAGGACGCGGCGCGCTGGGAGGAGCGTATGAAGGTGCGGGATGGGTCATGGGATGGCAGGGTAGGGGGATCTGTGGGTGTGTGGGGCGGGAGGAGGTACGGGACGAAGGTTGTGGGGGAGGTATGAGGTGGGGGACGGGTTATGAGGTAGCAGGGTGGGGCTGTGGGTGTGTGGCAGGGAGGAAGGTGGGGAGACGGGTTGTTGGGAGGTATGAGGTGGGGACGGGTTATGGGTTGCAGCGCGTGGGGGTGTGGGGGGCAGGGAGGAGAGTGGAGAGGACGGGTTGTGGGGGGTTGAAGTGGGGACAGGTTATGGGTAAGCGGGGGGGAGCGATAGGGGTTGTAGGGGCGGGGTCTGGTCTCACCGTCCGTGGGGGGCAGGAGGTCCCCGATCCAGCGTGACGTTAAATGAACGATCGCTCGGTTCAGAATCTGGGGCTATGGGAGAAACAGGGCCATGAGTTACGGTGATGCCCCCGTCCTGACCCCCAACTACCCGCTCACCCCGCTCTGCCCCCATCACCCCATCTGACCTACATCCAGCCCCAACTGCTGCTCGCCCTCTGCCCCAACACCCACATGGATCCCCATCTCTGACTCCCCAACTGTCCTGCTGACCCCCCTGCCTGCCCCCAACACCCCATATCACCCACTGCTCTCCCACACTGGATACCTCCGCCTTGCCCACACCTCACTAACCCCAGCTCTGCCCCATCAACCGCCATTGATCCCGCATACTAGACCAACTGCCCACTCACCATTAGCTCTGCCCAACACACCCCTGCTCTGTCATGACCCCTGCCTTACCCCACGACACGACTGCTGCTGGCCCCCAAACCCTGTCCCCTGCCATGACCCCCATACCACTGATCCCTCCTGCCCGCCACACGCCTTGCCCCCAAGTGCAGACTGACCCCTGACCTGATCCACCCTCCAACTCTTACATGGACATCCGGCGTCCGGGCTACGAATGCTCTCGAGCCAAGAATCATCTGCAACTCTGGCGAGGCGCCGGCCGTGGGCTCCGACCGCCGGTGACGTCAAAAAAACCATCCTGGGGTTGGGGCGGAGAATGGAGATGGGAGCCAGCCCCCTGGAAGACACATCCGCTCCCTCCTGACTACTCAGACACCTCCGACCCCCAGCCCCGACACTCACACATGCATGCATTCCCGGTGGGGGAGGCTGGGTAGCCCCCCGCTGGTCTGACACTAATCCCCCTCAAGAGAGTCGTGGGGGACCTTCTTCCCTGCCGGGGGACCCTCCGCAGCTGGGCAGCCCTTAGTCTTGGGGGGAACAAGAGGGGACCTTAAGCAGGAAAACAGGTGATGCCGGGTCCCATGGGGGGCTGTGACACGGGACAAAGGGGGGTGCCGATGCTGGGTCCCTGGGGGGCTGTGACACGGGGAAAGGGGTGCCTGGTAATCCGGTATCCCTGGGGGGCTTGTTACATCAGGAGCAAAGGGGTGCCCGGCCCCATGGCAGGGGATGGAGTGCCCAAGGAACTGTGACACTATGTGTGGGCTGCCGGATGCTGGGGGTCCCGTGACTGGGGATAGGGTTCCCGCAGGAGGGCTGAGATAAGCGTGTGGGGGCTGCCTGGACGCCAGGGGTCCGTAGGCAGGGGAATGGGTGCCCAGGAGGGCTGGGACAGCATGTGGGGGCTGCCCAGATACCAGGGGAGTCCCATGGCAGGGGATGGGTGCACTGGGGGGGCGGGACAGCGATGTGGGGGGCTGCCCGACCACCGGGATTCCGTTGGA
>NW_027424285.1:57835-59627 GCF_003597395.2 Chelonoidis abingdonii
GGCAGGGGATGGGTGCCCGGGGGGGCTGGGACAGCGCGTGGGGGCTGCCCGGATACCGGAGTCCCGTGGCAGGGGATGGGTGCCCGGGGGGGCTGGGACAGCGCGTGGGGGCTGCCCGGATACCAGGGTCCCATGGCAGGGGATGGGTGCCTGGGGGGCTGGGACAGCATGTGGGGGCTGCCCGGATACCGGGGTCCCATGGCAGGGGATGGGTGCCTGGGGGGGCTGGGACAGCGCGTGGGGGCTGCCCGGACGCCGGGGTCCCGTGGCAGGGGATGGGTGCCTGGGGAGCTGGGACAGCATGTGTGGGCTGCCCGGACACCGGGGTCCCGTGGCAGGGGATGGGTGCCCGGGGGGCTGGGACAGCGTGTGGGGGCCCCGCTCACCGGGGCGCTGCTCGGCGGGCGGCACCAGGCGATACACCTTGTAGGGCTCGGCGATGTCGAGCTGGGAGCGCGTGGGCACCTCCTCGAACTCGGGGCTCTTGTTGAGGGCGCAGCGCAGGCGGGTCTTCCAGCCCGCCGGGTCCAGCCGCTCGCCCGGCCGGTACTTGCCCTTGTACTCTGCCCAGGCCTGGGGAGGAGCGGGGCGTTAGCGGGGGCCCAGCCCCTTGGTGTGCACCACTCCCTGCCCTTAGCATGTCCCATCCCATGTCCTTAGCATGTTCCATACCTCTTGTCCTCAGCATATTCTACTGCAATGTGCCCTTAGCATGTCCCCATCCCATGTGGCCTTAGCATGATCCCACCTGTGGCTTTAGCAGGCACATACTGTCTCCTTGGCATATGGTTAGCATGTGCTGAGAATGTACTTTGCATGTTAATAGCCTGTGCTTCCAGGAGCTTTGCTGTGTTTTAGCAGAACCTTAGTTGGTATTTGCTGTGTCTTTGGCATGGGTGTTGCATGTTGCTATTGTATCTTTAGCATGTGCTTAGCATGTTGCTAGTGTATCTTTAGTGTGTGTGTCATGTTGCTAGTATAGCTTCAGCGTGTGCTTGGCATGTTGCACAGCGTGTCCATGGCGTGTACCTTGAAGAAGGCCGCGTCCTCATCATGGCGGAAGTCCTGCTTGCCGGCGTGTTTCCAGGGGATGCGGAACATGGTCTTGGCGGGGGGGTCGTCCCAGACCAGCCCTGGGAACCGCCCGAGCTCCACCTGCTCCACGGTCCATTGGCGCAGCTTCCGCGTGGAGCGGGCCCGGCCCGACGCCATCCTGGGGGGGGGGGGGGAGGTGAGCTACCCCGGACCTGCCACGGAGCCCCCCACAGCATCGGGGCAGGGCTGGGTCACCAGGGCCCCCACCCCCCAGCCCAGGCTGTGCTGCCCCCGCGTGGGTCAGGGCCCCCGTCACTCCCAGGGATCACCCCCCCGGGGGAAATTCCTCCAACGTCCCCCATCAGCCCCCCAACTTCAACGCCACTGGGGGCTTGTTCCCCCCAGGGGCTTCCCCTCCCCGCTGCACCCCATGGACACCCCCAGAACCCTCCAGACTTTTCACCCCTCCAACCACCAGCACTGCCAGAGAGCCAACCCCAGAGCGTGTGCCCCACTGCGCCCCCTTGCTCCCAGCGCGCCCCCTTGCTCCTAGCGTGCTCCCCTGCACCCCACGGCGCCCCCTTGCTCCCCTCTTGCTCCCAGTGCACCCCCTTGCTCCTAGCGTGCCCCCCTGCACCCCACGGCTCCCCCTTGCTCCCAGCGCGCCCCCTTGCTCCTAGCATGCCCCCCTGCACCCCACGGCGCCCCCTTGCTCCCCACGCGGCCCCCTGCACCCCACGGCGCCCCCTTGCTCCCC
>NW_027424285.1:61661-70391 GCF_003597395.2 Chelonoidis abingdonii
GTGAGGAGAGAACCAGTTGTTAAGATTTTGGCAGCTCATCAGTGGCCAGGGGGCTGGGGGGCAGGGGCTGCAGGTCGGGTGTTAGGGGCACCGCCAGGGCTGGGGGGCAGGGGCTGCAGGTCGGGTGTTAGGGGCACCGCCAGGGCTGGCCTTGCAGTGCGTGGGGGCCCGGCTAGTTTTGCGGGGCTGTTGGTGAGACGTGGGCGCTAGGCAGTGCTTGGGGGGCGCCAGCTGGGACTGCAGACAGGACTGGTTTCAGGGGGCTGAGTCGGGGGGGAGGCTTAGTTTTGGGGGGCTGTGGGTCAGGGCAGTTTTGGGGCTACCTGCTGCTGCATTAAGAAGCTGAGATTCATGCTTGGATCAGACTGTTTTATTGGGTCTCACAATGTTCTGTCCCTTGAACCCCCAAATCCCCGATTCGTGTTACCCCAAGGGGCCTGAACCCCACTATTGAGCCCCACAGAGTCCCCAGCAAGGGTCCCTCACTCCAATGTCAGATGACCCCCCAGATGGGGGCTCAGGGACCCCACTGGTTGCTACTTTGGGGTCCCTTATGCTGTGGATGGGGAATTGGGGTTCAGGATAGAGGGGTTCTCCCACAACCAGCCAAATCAGCTAAAATCTAACCCTCCCCTCCCCACACAGCAGCATCTTCTCCAAGCTTCCAGGCCGGCCGGGGGTGGGGGTCACTGCCGCTGCCGTAAGATCTTGGGGCCCAGGGGCACCTCTTCCATCAGCTTCTGTGGGGGGCAGAGAGGGGAGTGAGGGGGTGGCCCCATTAGCCCCCCAAGATTCCCATCCACCCAGCCTGTCCCCCCTGACTCCTCCCCGCCCCCCAGAGCTCAGCCCCGCCGATTCCCCTGGGGTCCCGTGTTACTCCCCCAAGCCGCCCGCCCGTGGGCTGGTACCTGCAGCAGGCGCCCGCGGTAGGAGTCCTCAGGCTCGCCGGGGGGCCGGGGGGGCAGCGCCCCCTGGTGGCGCTGGTAGACGGTCTCCAGCTCGGGCAGCGAGTAGAGCCGGGCGGGGTCCAGCGCCCGGGCGTTGATCAGGCTCACCAGGTACTCCTTGTAGTGCGCCCTGGGGGTCAGCGTCTGCCCCTCAGATCCCCAGCGCCCCCCACGTCCCCCGGCATCCCCCAACACCTCCCAACTCACGTGCCCCCTGCCCCCCGCCCCACGTCCCCCAGCTCTCCCCGACACCCACCCCATGTGTCCCCCCAACACCTCCAGTTCCCCCCCGATCCCCCCGCGACCCTTTGGCCCCAAAACGCAATTTTCCCCCCACCGCGCTCTCCGAATTTCACCAGCCAATAGATCCCTAGTCCCCTTACAATCTCCAACCCCCCGCAGCCTGCCTGACCCCCCAATCCCACTCCACCTCCAGCCCTCCTGACCCACCAGTGCCCCACAAGCCCCCCCCACGTACTGAGCAGAGGCCGGCGTAGCGGGGACGTGTCTCCTTCCCGCAGGCCGGGTCGGGCCCGCAGGCCCGGCCAGCGTCTCCTTCTGTCTCCATCACGCCGGGCAGCCTACCTGCAGGCCGGCATGATGGGGTAACGCCAGCGCCCCGGCTACACAATCCCCTGCCTGGGGAGGCCAATGCCCTCACCCTGGTCACCCCTACTCCCCTGCCTCAGGGCCCATGCCAGGTTAACCCACAATCCCATGCTCAGGGCCGATCTCGCCCCGTTACCCATAATCAACCCTTGCTAGGGGGAAATTGCCAGAAGTTACCCACAATCCCCGGCTCAGAGGCCCAGTCTCTACCTAGTTACCCATAATCTCCTTGCCTGGGGGGACGATTGGCCAGAGTTTACCCCACAATCCCCTGCCTGGGGAAGGGCCACATTTCACCTGGTCACCCCAAATACCCCTTGCTCAGGGACTGATCTCGTCTATCCATTACCCAATAAATACCCTTGCCTGGAAGGGGCGGATTTGCCAGGGTTACCACCAATCCCTGTCGGCGACCGATCTTTACCCAGTTACCCAGAATCCCTTGCCTGGGGCCAATTGCCGGTGTATTGAAAGTGGGAATGTGCTTCAGTGATACTGTGCAGGATGCCTCAAGTTTTCCCTCTGCCAGCTTCATCAGTCTCTAGATGGGGGGCAGGGGTGTGATTGGTGCAGAGCCCAGGCGGCGCGGGGTGTGAATGGGTCTCCTGGGTCCCTCCCCGTGCAAGGTGCCCAGTGCGGGGCATGAGAAGAAACAAGGGGTCAGGTAGAGCTTCCTAGGCCGGGAAAGGGGCAAAAGGCAGAGGGGGCGGAGAGTGTTACAGTTTGGAGCTGGTGGGGAAATGAGTGGGGCCCCAGAACGGGGTCCGGCCCTCCCATGGCCCCAGGATCGACTGACTTAGGGGTCAAGTCCGGTTGACCTCACAAGCTCTGTCCTACGCGGGTTCCTGCCGCCGCTACCCCGGCGCGGAGTCGGGGCTTTGAGAGCCCCCCGGGCGGGACGGGGACGCTGGGATGCTCGGGGGTCAGGCCCCGGAAGGGGAAGCTCCAGAGCCAGCTGCCTCCGAGAGGATGAATCTCCCTGAGTCCCGGCTGGCTGCTGCTGGGACGCAGCTCCCGCAGCCTCCCCGGGGATGCGAAGACCCCCCAATTACCCCTCCCTGCCCGGCGGGGGCTACCACCAGCTCTCTCTCCTCCAGGCACTGGGCGGGCGTCCCAGTGGGGGTTCCGTGTTGAAGACAACTCCATTATCCTGGGGAACCAAGAGGTCAAGCCGTGAGCCACCGGTTGCTCCCCCTCCAAACACCCAGCTTCCCCCACAATCACCCCTGCCCCTGGATCCCCCCCAGTCACTCCCCCGCCCCTGTCTCCCACCGTGCCCCTCAGGGCCCATCCCCCGCGATCCCCCCAGTCACCCCCGGCCCTGTCTCCCCACATGCCCCTCAGGCCCATCCCCCCGGACCCCCCCAGTCACCCCCAACCCCTGCTCCCCAGTGACCCCTCAGGCGCCACATTCCCCCCCCAGTACCCCCTAGTCACCCCCGACCCTGTCTCCCCAAGCCCCTCAGGCCCATCCCCCCGGAATCCCCCCCAGTCACCCCGGGCCTGTCTCCCCAGTGCCCCCTCAGGGCCCATCCCACCCGGATCCCCCCAGTCACACCCCGCCTGTCTCCCCAGTGCCCCTCAGGCCCGTCCCCCCGATCCCCCCTAGTCACCCCCGACCCTGTCTCCCCAATGCCCTCAGGGCCCATCCCCCCGGATCCCCAGTCACCCCGGCCCTGTCTCCCCAGTGCCCCTCAGGGCCCATCCCCCGGATCCCCCAGTCACCCCCCTGCCTGTTCTCCCCAATGCCCCTCAGGGCACTCACCCGGATCCCCCCAGTTCACCCCCGGCCCTGTCTCCCCATGCCCCTACAGGGCCCATACCTCCCGGATCCCCCCCCAGTCACCCCCGCCCTGTCTCCCCAATGCCCCTCAGGGCCCATCCCCCGGATCCCCCCCCAGTCACCCCCGACCCTGTCTCCCAGTGCCCTCAGGGCCCATCCCCCCGGATCCCCCAGTCACCCCGGCCCTGTCTCCCCAATGCCCCTCAGGGCCCATCCCCCGGATCCCCCCCAGTCACCCCCGGCCTGTCTCCCCATGTCCCCTCAGGGCCCATCCCCCGGATCCCCCCCAGTCATCCCCGACCCTGTCTCCCCAATGCCCCTCAGGGCCCATCCCCAGGATCCCCCCGCGCGCCCCCGACCTGCAGGAGGCGCTTGCAAACCGCCCACGTCCCAGTCACGCGTAGAAGAGGCAGATCGCGGGGTGGTGCCCGTGCAGGGACTGGCGAACTGAGCACGAGGGCCCACTGGGCATTTCTAGGGGGCAGAGGAGAGACACTGCTACACAACAAGCACAACCCCGCGTCCCCCTGCAGCCTCCAACAACCCCTGACAGGCCCCCCAAAAACCAATCCAACACACAACCCCCATCCCCAGCCAACACCCAGGAACAACAACACCCTCGCAACACCCCACCAACAATCCTACAACACAAACCCATCCCCCACAACCCGACAGCCCCACACCCAACCCACACCCACATCTGACAACCGCGCACCACACCACAGCACAACTCCCACCCACCACACCCCCAACAAACCCTACCCCCATTCCCCACCCAATACCTACCAATAAACCAATACCCACCCAAGAACCTACAACACAAACCCCAACCCCTGCACAAACCCAACAGCCAAAACCATATCCACAACCGACACCCACACAACAACCCCACCTCACCACACCCAGCAACCAACCCCAACACCACAACGCACACATATCCCCATCCCCATCCAACACCTCCACAATCGCACACCCCCATCACGCACCTTACCACCAGGGACGCGCACAGGAGGATGTCCACCAGCGGGGCCTAAGAAGGTCTATGCGGCGAGACGTCGACTGCTTGCGGGTGAGACTCGATTGCAAACAATAATAGCAGCGGAGAACAGGACATTCTGCCGTATGACCGAGAGGAAGGACCCATCCCTATCGCAGAAACAGCCGAAGGAACACGGAGCGAAGTAAGCACTCTGCCCTCCAAGGGAAGGCACTCAAAGAACTTCTCCAGTCGGAGCAAAACAAATCACCAGCACAAAAAACAAAAAAAGAAAAACTTAAAGAAAAAAATAAAAAAAAGATAGGCAGACCCGCCCCAAACTCCAGCGAAGAGTCCCAAAAAAAAGAAAAAGAAAAACGAAAAAGAACCATCAAACTAAACCTAAAAAAAGAAAACAAGAAAAAAGATAAATATTAGGGTAAAAAAGGCCCCTGCGGGGCCGGGGCAAACTGCCCACACTTGCACCCACCGACCGCGGGACGCCACTAAGGTCACACCAACACCAACAGACACACCACACCAAACCAAACCAAACAATCCCACAACACAGCCCCCCGGCCACCCTCGTTCGTAGTTGCCATTAGCGGCAGAGCACACCAATAGCAGCGCTAGACGACGTAGGTGCCTGCACTGGAGAACTACTGGACAGTGCATGCTAAGCACCCCCGGCACCAGCAGCGTAGAGGGGAACTAGACCATGGAGGAAGGCATTGAAGTGAAGAGAGAAGAGACATCGAGAGGGGAGTCACGGAAACCAAACCACACCACAGAGGGCAGCGAGCTGCCCCCTAATCCAGAGCTCCCGAGGGCCAGGACCTGGGAAAGGGGGACCAAGAACGGGGGCGGAAGTGATGAGGGCGCACGGGGGGGCTACCGATTACTGGTTTCTCCTGCAAGATAACAACAGGCCAGCCCCTATGCCTGCTACTGGAGCGGCTTGGAGCACCGAATAAGGCCGGCATGCAGAGAGAGGGAGCAGGCGGGCTCACCGATTCCGTTCTCCTGGCAGGTACACCGCCTAGACCCCTGTCGCCTAAAGGATAACTGAAATGCGCCCCGACGCAGGGCGTGAGGTTGGGAAAGGCCTCGATAGGAAGATCCGAGAGAAAAAAACTCAAGGACGCAGGCCCAGCTCACCGATTCCGTTCTCCTGCAGGTACACGGCCAGACACCCTGTGCCCGGTACTGGGGGCTATGGGCGCATACGGGGGCTCGGGCCCCAGAGGCAAGAGGGCCCCACCCGACTTCCTCTCCTGCAGGTACACGGACCAGCCCCCTGTGATCCAGCAAGGTTACTGGGGGGCAGGGGGATGGCGATGTGGAGGACGCGAGCTGCAGGGGAATAACACGGGAACAGGGGCTCCACAATTTCCGGTTTCCTCTCGCTACACCGCTAAGCCCTGCCAGCATCTCCAGGTACGAACGGCGGGGCTCGTGTGCTCTATAACCCAGGTAACACTGGCTGCGCGAGCCAGACATGAACAAAGGAAAAAAGTCCCAAACAAGACACCGCACCAAAACAAAAAAGCGAGAAGCGGCAGAGCATCAGGAAAAACAGAGAGAACCCCAGAACTCAGACGAAAAACACAACACAACACACACAACACACACACACAAAAACAGTACACACAAGCCAAAAACCAAGCCAACAACAGAGACAGCTCACCCAAACACAAAAACAACCCTCAACTCCACTCTGAGCCCCTGAGCACGACAGATGCCCTCCAGCTGCCTCTCGCGGAGGCATCCCACTAAGAATCAGGGCAGACTCGCAGGACCACATGAAAGGCTCAGCCACCCCCTCACCACCCACACAGCCCCACACAGCCGGTCCTCCCATGCCCCAGCCCCGCCTAGAACCTGCCCCACCAGAGCACTGCCGGAACTACTCTACACTGGATCGTTGGCTCTTGTCTTTCGTCGCCCCACCTGCCAGCTCCATAGCCCACGAGACCCCCCCCTTCCCCTGCCAGCCCCCCAAAACCCCCCCTCACCAGCCGCGCTTCAGTGGACCACAGACACTCTGGTTGCACTAGGGAACACTGCGTGCCGCCTCGCTCTCTCTTGAACAAGCCCAGACCGCGCACTGGAGGGGGAAGGTGGGTGCGAGAGAGAGGCCCCACCCGAGAGACCCTAATGAGAGACCCACAGACCCTGGAAGAAAACCACCACAAGTACCTCCCCCAGAAAAAAGATACCCCCCCAGATACCGCCCCAAACCCCCTCAAGAGAGCCCCACCCCTCGAAACCCTGCCAAAGGACCCCTTCCCCTGTCCACACATCTACCTCCTTCCCCCCAGACCCCGCCCTGCTGCCCTGTCCCCTGGGATTCTGGCCCTGCCCGCAGCCCCACCCCTTGTCCACTGGCCCCGCCCCCAGCATTCTGGCCCCGCCCTGGCACCCAGAATTCTGGCTTGGCCCCGCCCCGGCCCTGGGGCCGCGCCCACTCACGTGGGTGCACCACTGGAACTTGGGGTCCCGCATGAGCTCCCGCTCCGTCAGCTTCTTGCTGAACAGTTCGTAGGTCTCGGGGTCCAGGCACTCGCGGAGCTGGGGGAGGAAGGGGAGGGGTGAGCAGGGGCTTCTGGAGCTCCCCTGCCTTTTTGGGGTGCCCCACCCCGTAGGCTGGGTGCAGGGGGGCTCCCAGGCACGGAATGGTGTGTTCACCCCAGGAGGGTGTGGGGATGGGGTGCAGGGTAACCCTAATACCGAGGCATGAGGGCCACAGCTGTGGGGGTTCAGGAGGACTGGGGTGGGAGTGGGTTTTGAGGTCCCCCAGATTTGGGGGGCTCTGGGGAGCTGGTACCTGGATGTCCAGTGTGGAGAAGTACCCAGCAGGTTGGGTTGGAGGCTTGGGGGAGTTTCAGGGAGGCTCGGGGGGGCCTGAGGGGATTGAGGGGACTCAGAGGGGGTACAGGGGCCCCTGGGAGGTGTGGGGGCCCCCAGGGGCCCGTACCTGGATGTCCAGCGTGGAGAAGTAGCCCAGCAGCTCGGCCTCGTCGCTCAGGTCGGGCGCGTCGCAGGCCGGACACACCAGGTCCGTGATGTGTTTCTCCTTCACAGCGATGGTGAAGTGCTGGGCGAAGCACTCGGGGCAGATGGTGCATTCGCAGGACGTCAGCGACTGCATCTGAGGGGGACACGGCTCAGACGGGGCCGGGAATTGGCCGGCTTGGGGTGGGGGGTGGGTCTGGGGATCTGTGTGTGTGGGGGGAACGCGGCTCAAATGGGGCCGGGAATCTGCCCGTCGGGGGAGATGCATCGGGGGGGGGATGTGCGTCTGGGGATCCGTCTGGGGGGGACACGGCTTGATGGGGCTGGGAATCGGCCCGTCAGGGAAGACACGTCTGGGGGGGACACGGGAGGGATGTCTGGTGGGTGGCTGTATCTTGGGGGGAATCATAGGGTTGGGGGGACCCACCAGGCTCATGAAAGGGGACGCTCCCGCCTGGTGGAGGGGAGGGGGCTGCGGCTGGTTGGCGGAGGAAGGATGGGACAAGACTGGCTGGGGGTCCCACACAGGCACAGCCAGCACAGAGGGGTGTTGTGCCCGGTGGAGGTGGGGTGGGGTGTCATTTTTGGCTAGCAGAGCCCGGCAGGGGGGTTGTGTCCAACCATCAGGGGGTGGCAGTGCCCAGCCAGCGGGTGGCAGTGCCCAGCTGATGGGATGACAATGCCTGGCTGACAGGGGTGGCGGTGCCCGTCCAGCAGAGAGCGGCAGTGCCCGGCTGACAGGGGGTAGCAATGCCCGGCAGGGGGGTTGTACCCGGCCAGCACGGAGTGGCAGTGCCCAGCCAGGGGGGAGTGGTAGTGCCCGGCCGGCAGGGGGGGTTGTGCCCAGCCAGCAGAGAGTGGCAGTGCCTGGCTGACAGGGGTTGGCAGTGCCCAGCTGATGGATGGCAGTCCCCGGCTGATGGGGTAGCAATGCCCGGCAGGGGGTTGTGCCCGGCCAGCAGGAGGTGGCAGTGCCCGGCCGGCAGGGGGGGTCGTGCCAAGCCAGCGGGGCGTAGCAGTGCCCAGCTGACGGGGTCGTGCCCGACCAGCAGAGAGTGGCAGTGCCCGGCTGACGGGGGGTGGCAGTGCACGGCTGACAGAAGGTAGCAATGCACGGCAAGGGGGTTGTGCCCGGCCAGCAGGGGTGGCAGTGCCCGGCGGGGGGTTGTGCCCGGCCAGCAGAAGGTGGCAGTGCCTGGCGGGGGGTTGTGCCCAGCCAGGGGGGGTTGTGCCCAGCCAGCAGGGGGTGGCAGTGCCCGGCAGGGGGGTTGTGCCCCCCCAGGGGGGGTTGCTCCCGGCCAGCAGGGGATGCCAGTGCCCGTCATGGGGTGGCAGTGCCTGGCGGGGGTGTTGTGCCCGGGGGGGTTGCGCCCAGCCAGCAGGGGTACCTGGTTGCGGGG
>NW_027424285.1:70425-78988 GCF_003597395.2 Chelonoidis abingdonii
CAGGGGGCATTTGCCTAATCAAGCCGGGGGTGGCTAAGGCTGCGCGCCAGACACAAAGCCAAAAATGGGGGTTGCGTGGAACGGGCCATGTGCCTGGCGGGCGGTTGTGCCCAGCCGGCGGTGGCTAGCTCTGGTTACGTTGGCCAGCACGGGTGGTAGGGGCGGGGTGGTGGTCAGTGCCTGGCGTTTGGGGCGTTGTGCCCAGCCGGGGGTTGCGACCCCGGCCAGTCGCACGGGGGGTGGGGCCTGGCGGTGCGAGCGTCGTTAGCCAGCCGGGGGGTTGGCGCTCCGGCCCAGGGGGTACCTGTTGCGGAGGCAGCACCCAGCCGCATCAGGACGCACTCCAGTTGAGCAGGCGTTTTGATTGCAGTCCCGTGGGGGGGCCCGCACGGCTGTCCACCGTGTCGGCCAGGCCGCCCGCCTCGCGCGGGTTCATCCACCGCTCCTGCACTCCCGCACCAGCGGAACAGCACCAGCTCCGCCCGGGCCCCCAGCTGGTCCCTGCGCCAGCCGAGCCAGCAGCCGCGCGCTAGCAGCGCCTGCGGGGAGAGGGAGTCAGCACCGCCGCGATCCCCCATGGCCCCCCCATAGCCCCTGGCTCCCCCTGGCTCCACCCAGACTCTCCCCACAATCCCCCGGCCCCAGCTCGACCTGCGGTCTGGGCGCGTGGAAGGTCGATCTCAGGCATCGGCCAGCTCCGACTATGCGCCGGTGAAGGCTCCAGCTTGGAGGCGCTGCAGCTCCGTCAGGGCCCCCCCACAGGTCGCCCCCGTTCGGTAAAGCGCCCGCAGCCCGGCCCCCGCTCTGCGAACGCCCAGCGCCCCGCCAGCTGCTCGCACCTGCAGGGAGAGTGACCCCACGACACGGCCCGGACCCCGCCCCTGCCTCAACCATCCCCACCCCTCCGACCCGCCCTCACTACCAAACCTGCCCTTCCCACAAGCCACGCCCTCCAGGACCCATCCTCCCAATGTGTGCCCCTCCTGTCCCCCAATAACCCCCTTCCAGCCTTACCCTCCCACAAGCCCCGCCTCTCAAGCCCTCCCCTTCCCTGACCTCAGAACCCTTCTACCCCTCCTAGGCCCCACCCTTCACCTCTCAGGTCTGCCCTCCCCTATAAGCCCTTCCCTGTCCCACACGCCCTGCCTCCCCTCGTCCCTCCATCCAAGCACCTCCCCACCCAGGGGCCCTCCCTGCCACAGCTCTCCCTGCCACTTCCATCCAAGCCTCTCCCCCCACAATTCACCTCGTCTGAGACCTTAGCCCGACCTTGCTGGCCGGCCGGTGCTTCACGCAGCGCTCACGGCCTCATCCAGGTCACCTGGTCTGGGTCAGGCAGGCGAGCCTCCTCTGTGTGATGGCACCCAGCTCGGGCACTGCCCCCGCTCCGTGCCGTTTCCACCACGCGTCCGCACGCTGGGCAGCGTCCGAGCGAAGCCAGGGCAGGGGCAGCTCCGTCCCTGAGTATCGCAAGAGCCGCCCTACTTCCTCTGCGGCCCGCCACCAGGCCCGCTCCTGGGGAGGAGGGCTAGGGTTAGAGGAGAGCCGCCTCTTCCTACTGGGAGGAGGCGGGTTAGAAGAGCTCCGCTCTCTGCTGTGAGAGGCTGGGGTTTAGAGAGCGCTCCGCCTCCTCTGCTTGGGAGCGCGGGCGTCGTAGAGAGAGCCCCACCTCCTAGTCTGGGAGAGGGTGGGTTAGAGAGAGCCCACCTCCTCTTTGGGGAGAGGGCAGGTTAGAGAGAGCCCCTCCTCATTCTGGAGGAGGCGAGTTAAGGAGCGGCCTGGGGGAGGGGGGCGTTAGGAGTATATCCTCTGGCGTCCGCCTCCCTGATGACAGTGGCCGTGCAGAGGAGGGGGGGGCCTGCATTGGGAGACGGCGCCAGGAGGGGACGGAGCTTCAAGGGATTCGGCGGGAATGTAGGATCTCCAGATCGTTTTTCAAGGATGGGGATGCGGGCGCCTCTGGAAAGGAGGGGCCTCTCACCCGGAATCTGGCCATCCAGCTTCATCCATCTCCCGCAGCTTCTTCGCCTGGCCGACCGCGCTCCCACCTCCTCTGTGAGAAGGGCGTGGGGCTTGCCCGGACTCCGGCGTCCCTTCTTCTTCCTGGGGGGCCCCCAAGCTGGTCGGTCCTGTGCATAACCTCACTTACACCCGCCCAGCAGCTGGTTCCAGACAGTGCGTGGTCGCACTGCCAGCCTGGGAGCCCCTTGGCCTCGGAGCGAGTGTTAAGAGAGGGCGGGGTCGGGTCAGAGTGAGCGGGCACCGGGGGGAGGCGCCGGGCCCAGCAGGGGCTGCGGCGTTCAGAGTGAGGGGCGCCGCCCCCTTTACCTGGCTATGGGCACCGGGCCCATGCGGGATGTGGGTCGGGGCGCCAGGGCCGGCGGCCTACGCCGGGGGCGCTACACACGGCACACAGCCGGTGGCCAGTGTTGAGAAGGTGCAGTCTGCACGCCCCAGGCCCCCGGAGGGGTCCATCGGGCGGCGTTGGGGGCGTGGAGGGCAGCCCCGGGGCCGTCGCCCGCACGCACACGCACGGCCCTGTGCCTCTGGGGCATCGGCAGGCGGCACGAGCGCCAGGGCAGGCTGGCTTGGGGGCACGGCGGCGGGCGACCGGGGGCTCGATGGCACATAGGACAGGCTGTTCGGAGAGAGAGGGGTGAGAGGATGCTGGACCCCCAAATCCCCGATTAAACCTCCCCATCGCCCACCCTGCAAGCCAGATTCCCCACAGCTCCCAGCATCGCTGCACCCAATCCTGCACAAGCCCCGCCACGCCCCCACCCTGCACCCCTAATCCCCACTCCCACATACTCCGCACCCTGCACCCTTAGACCCCATCTGCCCCAAATACCACAGCCCCCATGCCCCTCCTGCCCCCCAAATCCCCATTCCATTCCCACACCTCCACCCTGCACCCAGAACCCCTCTTGCTCCCATCCCCACAGCCCCCCACACCCCACTCTGCCAGCAATCCCCACCCGACCCCAACACTCCCACCCTGCCCCTAACCCTAAGATCTCCACAAGGCCCCATAGCACATCCTGCAACCAGCATCCTCACCGTCCCCACTTGCCCTCCAATCCCACTCACCCACACCCCCCCTGCCCCCCAAGCCCGATGCGGCCCCCCAAATCCCCACCGCCCATCCCCTATCCCCACAGAACCCACACCCGATACATCCCCTGCACCAACAAATTCGCCGCTCAAGTCCCTACATCCCGTGACCCCTCCCCGTCCCCACCTCTGTCCCCCCTGGCCCGACCAAACGCCCATTAATGCTCTGGCAACTGTCGCCCTCTCCTGGCCAGACGATGGAACGTCCCAGAGATCCTCAGGCGTTTTAAAGGCCGGAGCCTGGAAATGGATTGGGAGGGTTGGGGGTCCCAGTACCTGGGGTGAGGGACCAGACAGGCGGCTTTCAAACCGGCCGCCAGTGACATTGAGAGCCAGGCATGGCCCCAACCCGGGGAGGAAGGATTGGCAAGGCAGCGGATCCCAAATGCATAAGGGTAGGGGACCCATCCCTAAGAAAGTTGGACGGGGCCAGCGTCCAACCTTAGAGAGTGGGTCGCAGGAGTCCAACGACAACTTGGAGAAGTGCGATTGGCCAGCCAGGTCTCCAATATCTAGAGGGGGTGTCAGCAGGACCCCAATCCCTAGGTGAAGGGGATTGGGGCGGCGGATCCCAATCTAGATGGTGGCAGTGGTCAGCAGGAGTCCCAACACGAGGAGTGATTGAGCCAGCAGGGAGTCCAATACTAGTGGTAAGGATCCCAAACAACTTGGAGGCCTGGGGATTGGAGCCAGCAGTCGCCAATGCTAGAGGGGGGGGTCCAGCAGGGGACCCCATCCCTTAGAAGGGGGATTGCAGCAGGACCCACTGCCTCGTTGGAGGGGCAGGAGTCAACACTTGGAGGAATGGGGATTGGGGCCAGGCAGGGGGTACCCAATACCTAGAGGTGGGGGGGTCAGGCAGGAGGTCCCAAACACTTGGAGGAAGTGGGGATTGGGGCCAGGCAGGGGGTCTCCAATGCCTAGAGGTGGGGGGGTCAGGCAGGGCGTCCCCAACACTTGGAGGAAGGGGGGGTTGGGGCCAGGCAGGGGGTCCCCCAAACCAGGGGGCCTGTTGTCCGAATGGAGCCGTACTTGGTGAGCAAGCAGGTTCCCCTCACTGACTTGCCGTGCTGGGGTGCAGGCAGCTGGGTGGTGCCCCCGAGAGCCGGGTCCCCCCCATGCTGCACATGTTGGTCCCCCTGAATTTGAGCTTTTAATTAAAACACCCAGCCCAGAAAACTGGTGCCCGGGTTCGAGCCCAGGGGGGCGTTGGGGGCATTTTCTTCGTCTGAGTCATTAATATTAAAGCCTTGGTTTTAAATGTACATTTTTCACTTTTATTTTCAATTGAATTTTTTCTGGTACTGAATTTTGAACCAAAATTCGTTCACTTGGTGTTTTATTTGCCAGTAAATCTGTGTTTCGTTTTTTATTTCACCCGCTGTTGTTTTTCTCACTGTCATTCGTGTATTTGATAATCATTCCTCTTCACGAGAGGGAAAAGAAGGAAAAGCAGCGGAAGTGTTGGAAATGGAAACCTTCCCTTTGATTAACTGGTGGGGTCTCTTCCGCATCGGACGCACGTCGCTTTATGGCAAAGCTGTTATGAAACAGTCGTCAAAAGTTGACAGCTTTTATTTTGATTTTAAATTTAATTTCACTTGATTTCGTTTTGAATTGTCATTCACCTGATCCTGGGGGGGTTTTGTTACTAAACAAAGAAGAAAACACATCGAAAGCGTCTGAAATGTCCTGGTTTAGGTCCAGCTTTCACTGAAATAACATTTGGGGGCATTTTCCTTAGAATTAGGGCAAAGACGTGAGTTTTATTTTTCGTTCCATTTATTTTTTTTTCAATTTCTTTGGATTTCAGTTTAACTGTAATTGGTTTATTTTGCAGGCTGGACGTTCAAGACAAAAGAAATCGCATTCGAAATGTAAAGTTTAACGAACAGTTGAACCTAATCACCGTTTCGGCTCAGGAATCACCAGAATTACGGCCAGTTCGGTAGGAAACTTTTTATTTCAAATGTGATTTTCAATGTTTCAATTCATTTGTAATCAATTAATGTATTGCCTGGGGTAGAATAGGGTTCAGGAGGTACCCAAGTCCTGGGGGGATCAGGGGGTCCCCATTATCGGGGGCTAAGGGGGTCACAGAGGGGGCCCATTCTATGGGGGCAGAACAGGGTTCAGGGGGTCCTTGTATCCTGGGGGGCTCAGGGTGGGGGTCTCCAATACCTGGGGGCAGGGTGGCTCAGGGGGATACCCATTACCTCTGTGCAGGGGGCCCAGCCCCCAAGCCTGGCTCCCCCAAGGACAGGCGCTGGTGCTGGGCCCGGGCCGGGTGCTTATGGAAGAGACGGTCGCATTCGGGGCAGAGACTCTGGTTGCATTCGGGGCAGCGCAGGGACGCTGGCTCCAGCCCACACAGCAGGCAGGTGGCCCGGGGAGGCGGCCCTGGGGGGTGGGAGAGAGGGATCACCCCACAGCCCAACCCCTCATGTCCTTCAGCCAGTGCTCCCCTACTCCCAGTCCTCACCGCTCTGCCCCACAGCGCCCCCACTCCCCAGCCCCACAGTGCCCCTGCACTCTCCCCACAGCGACCCCCAGCCGGTGCTCCTCTGCTCTTCATCCTCACCGCCCTGCCTCACAGCACCGCCACTCCCCAGCCCCATGGCTCCCTCCACGCTCTCCCCGCAGCCAGAGCTCCCTGTGCCCCACTCCCATGGTCCCCATTGCAACTAACCCACTGGGACAGGGGTCGGGCGCACTGGTATACAGCCAACTGTAGTCGGGAATGAGGTCACCTGGAAGGATAGAAGGGTGAAGGTCCAGCCGAACCCCTCGATTCCACCTGACACCCCCCCAGCCCCGCTGCCCCACACCAACTGCCCAACGCCCCGCACCCCTCTCCCACCTAGCCCCCCCCACACCTAACCCCTCCCAACTGCCCTCTCACCTCCTGCCCCCCCTTGCCAGCCATTTCTCTGCAGAGGTTATCGGGTCGGGGATTGTTCTGAAATGAAAAAGACACGAAAGTCACTCCCGCACATCAGCCCCTTCTCAGCCCCCAACTGCCCCAACCCCACAGTGCCCCTACAGTCCCGCCCACGCCCAGCCCCACCCTGCCCCATGTCCCTCTCAGCCAGGCCGCCTCCGCCTGCTCACCCCCCACCTTCCCCCAACCCACTCTCTGCCCACAGCACCCGCTCAGCCTGCCGTCCCCGCCCCACAGCACTATCCTGGTTCCCCTACCCCACTCCCTAGCCAGCGCCACCTGTCCGCCCCGCAGTGCCCCCTACCGGAGCAGCAGTTTGCTCTGCCCGCAGCAGACCACGTCCACAGTGACGGAGGACCACACGCCCGAGGCCGTCTCCTCCAGCCCCTACGGCGAAGCTCAGCCCGTCCGGCTGTTCCTGCTCTGTAGTCCAAGAAGCCGGAGCACTCCCCGATCCGCCCTTGGGAGCCGCGACCATAGCCCGGGCCGAGGTAGTAGCTAAGGGCCGGACTGGGCTTAGAATATGTGGGCTGCGATTAACTACAGCATGGGTCTGGGCAAACTTATTGTCCCGAGGCAAACTGGGTAGCAAAACTGCCGGGCTGGGTAGGGAAGTCTGTGCCCCAGCATGGCCCTCACATGCTACCCCACCCCACTGCCCTCAACCTTCTGACCCATCCAGCTCCCTCTGCTTCTGTCCGACCACCCACTCCCGGGACCCTCCATGCCCTAATCCCAGGAACCCCCAAAACCCTGCTCCGACTGTCCCCGACAGCACTCTCCTGGGACCCGCCCTAAGCCCGTAACCCCCAAAGAACCACCTCCCTTTACCCTTCCCAGCCCTTCCTGGGACCCTCCCTCCGCCCTCCCAGAACCCCCTCCCAGCCCTCTGCCCTGTTCCCTGACTCCCCCCGGGACCCCTGTCCCTCTTATACTGCCACGGGACCCCACCACTCTCCAAACCCCCCCACTCCTGTCCCCTGACCTGCCCCCTCCACCCGCCTGCCCAACAGACCCACCAGGACCCACCCCTCTCCAAGCCCCCGCTCCCTTGACTGCCCCCTCCTGACCCCTGCCCCTGTGAAACTATGGCGTGAGGACTCGGAAGAGAGTGCCCTTAGAGGAGGCGTTCCTCAGCGTGCCACCGCCTGGCGTCTCAGTCCCCGCAACGCACGCCTCGTCCCGGTAGCTTCCCGCGGTCCTTCCACTTCCCCGTCGACCCCTTAAACCTTCGGCCTGGCGTTCCCCGCCTGGTGCTCCCTGCGTCCTCCGCGCCGCGTCCCCCGCTCCCGCCACCGCCGCCCCTCCGCCTGCTCCCCGCCCACTGTGCCCCTATGCGTCCTCCGCCACGTTCCCTCGCTCCCGCCACCACGCCTGCTCACCCCCCGTTGTCCCCCTGCGTCCTCCGCCGGTCCCCGCTCCCGCCCCAGCCCCCCCACCTGCCTCACCACCTCGTGTCCCCTGCGTCCTCCGGCCGCGTTCCCCGCTCCGCAGCACACCGATGCCCCTCTGCGTCCTCCAGCCGTTTCCCCCACGCTCCGCCACCCGCCCCTCCGCTGCTCCCCCCTAGTGCCCCTCGTCCTCCGGCACGTCTTCCCCCGGCTCCCGCCCACACCTGCTCACACACCCCGTGTCCCCTGTCTCCGCCAGCGTTCCCCCCGTCCCCCACCCCCCCCCTCCCCTGTTCCCGTCACTCCCCCGTTCCCCGCCTGCCCGTGCCCTCTCTCGCGCCGCGTTCCCTCGCCTCCCGCCACCGCCCCCCGGTCTCCCTCTGCGTGTTCCCGCTCCGTACTGCCCGCCCGTGCTTCCCCTCCAGATCTGGTCCAACCCCCACCCCTCCGCTGACCACCCTGCGCCTTCAGCTGCTCCCCGTGCTCTGCCTCGTGCCCTGCGCAGCGCTTTCCCCGCCCGCCAACCCTACCACGGCGCCGGTTTCCCCCTGCGCTCCTCCGCACGTTCCCCGCTCCTGCCACCTGCCCGCCCGAACTGCCACATACCCCATCGTAGTCCCCTCGCGAAGTCACTTACGGCGCGTTCCCCCCGCGTCCCGCCACCTGGGCTGCCCATTGGCATCTCCAGCCCGCGTTCCCTCGCTCACCGCCAACCCGCCCGGCGCCCCTGCTCCCCTGCCGCCTCGCCGTTCCTAGCGTTCCCGTAGCCACCGCCCCTCCGGCGCCCGGATGCTCCCCATGCGTTTCTGCAGGAGCTGTCCCCTCGCTTCCCCCACCTGCCCAACGCCTCGATCTCCCCTTGGCTCTCGCTCTGCTTCCCTCGCCGCTCCCGCCACCGGTGCCCTCCTGCTCGTCCACCCGTTCCCCGGCGCGCCTGCCTCCCGTGCCCCCCTGCGATCCTTCCAGCGCGCATTCCCCGTCGCTCCCCATGCCCCCACACCGGCCGTGCTCCCCTCAATCTCCCCACGTTCCCAGCTAACTCCTCCACCTCCCCCGCCCGTGCCCTGATCCCTCCGACTGCGTTCCCCGCTCCCCCACCGTCCCCCCCATCCCCACC
>NW_027424285.1:79198-88113 GCF_003597395.2 Chelonoidis abingdonii
AGGTACGCGTAGCACCGCCGCACACCAGCAGGTATGCTTTTTTGTCGATTGCACTAGTGGCGCCACAGGCCCCTCCCATGCTCCCCACCGCCCGTGTGTCTTACGTCCTGCGGGAGCACCGGCGTTCCCCCGCCTCCTGCCTCCGGTGCGCCCCTGCGGATCCTCCAGGGCCTGCTCGTTTTCCCCGTCGCGTCCCCGCCACCCACCCCGGCGCCCGGTGCTCACCCTCCCTGCTGGATCCTACGGCCACTTCGCCATTCACAGAGTACCAGTCCGGCCTAGCTCCCTGCCACGCCTGCACCCGGCGACCCGAGTGTCCCCTGCGGCCCTGCGCGCCCAGAGGTGCCGCCGGTTTACCACCTGCCGCTCCCGCGCACCGGGCACCGAACACCCCCCGCCCCTGCATCCTCTGACGCCGCGTTCCCCTCGCTCCGCCACCCGCCCCGGCGCCGGGTCGCCAGCGAGGAGCGAGAGGAAAAGCGGGGGGGAGTGCTCACCAGCGCGGCTGCGTATGCCTCCGGCCACGTTCCCCTAGCTCCTGCCACCTGCCGCCGCCGGCCCGCGCCGGCAGGTCGGGGTGTGTTGGGTGCCCCCCCCTGAGTCCTCCCGGGCCCGCCGTCCCCGGTCGCTCGCCCGCCATCACGTGCCCCAATGCCGCTGGTGCTCCCCTGCGTCCTCCGGAACGTCGCTTTTCCCCGCCGCCGTCCCGCCACCGCCGGTGCCCCCTGCTGTTCTCCAAGCCGCGTTCCCCGTGCGCTCCTGCCTCCCGGTGACCCCCCTTGCGTCCTTCCAGCGGCTTCCCCTCGCTCCCGCCACCCACTCCCGGCGCCCGTTGCTCCCCTGCGTCCTCCTGGCCCCGTTCCCTAGCTCCGCCACCTGCCCCGGCGCCCGGTGCTCCCTGCGTCCTCCGGCCGCGTTCCCCCGCTCTCCGCCACCCGGCGCCCACTGCATCCTCCAGGCGTAGAGCGTTCCCCCCAGACTCCGCCAGCCCACCGCTGGCCACCGTTGCTCCCCGCCTCGTGCCGCCACGTGTCTTCCAGCCGCGTTTCCCCTGCTCGCCACCGCGCCCCTTCCCCGCTGGTCGCCCCCTGTGTCCATCTGCCACTGTTCCCCCCACCCGCCGCCCACCCGCCCGTCCCGCCTTGCTCCCCCCGGTGCCCTCCCTGCGCCCTCCGGCCCACGTTCGCTGTGCTCCCGCCTGCTGCGCCTGGCTCCCCACCCGGTTGCCCCCCTGCGCCCGTCGCTCGCCCTGCCGTTCGCCTGCGCGCCGCCTGCCTCGCCATGCTCCGCCGTTGCCCCCTGCGTCCTTTGGCCGCGTTTTCCCCCTTTGCCTCGCCTGCCCACCCACCTGCCTGCTCCCCGGAGGCTGCGGCAGTGCAGACTTCCCCCCTGCTCTTCCCCCCTGCCCCCCCCGGTTGGGAGCCGCCCAGGGGCACCCTGTGGTCACCCTGGAGCCCGCGAGGGTTAAGGGGACAGCAGGGCGGACTGGCCGGGCTGGCCTGGAGCTGGACCCATAATTTTCCCACCTCTGAACTAGTGCGTACCTGTGCGGGGAGATAGTCGGCCAGGGCTGCGAGTACTCACGGGGGGCAGGGCGTGTAACGGGGGCTAGTTGACTGGGGGCAGGGCTGCGGCAGTACCGGTGATCAGTACTCGGGTGGCGTGGTGACGTGATTAGATGGGCGGCGGGGTTCTGCATGGCCTCGTCCAGTACGGGCTGGGGAGCTTTGGCTGTTTTCTGCTCGAGACGGTTGTTGGCATATTGGGTACAGGAAGTGGCTGTTGAGGTTCAGGAGCTGGGGAATTCTGCAGGTTCAGAACGGCTATTATGGGGTGTCTCACTGCTTCATCCATGCTGAAGAGCCAAGTCTTGGATAGGTATTGCGTGTTCGGGGGACCGGCGCATCCTGGGGATTCAGCTGTTAGCTGTGGTATCTGGGGCCGGGGAGTCCAATGTTGAGGGTTATGGGGGGCGATCGGGGCGCTTGGGGGTTTCGTAGAACCACTGGAGGGGCATTGGGGGAGGCTGGGGGACTGAGCTTCGGGGCACTCGGGGTTTCGGGGGTCAGTCGGGTCCGGGGCCGGGGGCCCACCTGGAGTGGCTGATCCGACCGTGCTGGGGAAACAGGGTTGTTGAACTTGACCCCGCGCGCGAGTGTGCGGGGTTCAGAGGGCGGTTCAGCAGGTTTGCGCCCATATTTCTCAGGATGTTGAGGGGCCGTGGAGATGGTTCGCAGGCCAGGGGGGACTGGGGGGCAAGAGGGGACCATGAGGAGGCAGCCCAGAGAGGAGACCCCTGCCCTCCCTTTTCCCCCCAATCCCCTCCTGCAGGAGCCCCCCATGTCTGTCCCTTGCTATTCACCCACAGCCCCAATCCTTCCCCCACCCCCCACTTGCCCCCCCCCGAGCTGCCTTTTGCCCCATTTCCCCTCACCCTCCCAGTCCCCTCTTCCAACCCCCCCTTCCCGCCCCCAGTGCTGCTGAGACCGCCTTCAGTGCCCGTCCCCTCCCACGCCCCACCTCCAACTCCACCCCACCTGCCATTCTGTTCCCGTGCCCACTCCCAGCCCCTTATTCCTGCCCCCAGCTTCCCTCCACATGCCATCTTCCCCCTTCCCCTCGCAGCCCCACACTGCCCCCAACTTCCCCCCGCTCTACCCCCAACAACTCCCTCCCCTCCCCATCCCCCCGCCCACTACTAACTCCCTCGCCCCCATTTGCCCCCAACAGCCCCTCCCCATCCCTCCATTTCTGCCCCCCATGCCTCCCCTCCCCCCAGCCCAGCAATACCTCCCCCTGCATGTTGGCACGGAGGATGCCCTGGGCATCAATCTCCCGGTACTTGATGTGGGGGGGCAGGGGAGCCTCGACCAGCTGCTGGACAGTCTCGGGGTGCAGATCCACCGGGCTCCGGGCCAGCGCCTGCACCAACTCCTCCCGCAGCTGCAGGAACTGGGGCTCCCCGAGTGGGGGGACCGCTTGCGCCATGACCCGGCCTGGGGGAGAGCAAAGCATTAACCTGCTGCCCCCGAACCCCGATTCCTGCAATCAGTCCACTTGGACCTCCATATCCCCAGCCAGCCCCCACCTGTATCCCAATATTCCCAGCCAGCCCCCGTACCCAATCCCTGCAACCAACCCCCCACACTCCAGTATCCCCCGGCCATCCCCTAATCCCTGCAACCAACCCCCCGTACCCTGATCCCTGCAACCAACCTCCCATACCCCAATATCCCCAGCCGGCCCCCATACCCTGATTCCTGCAACCAGCCCCCCAGCCCTCACTATCCCCAGCCAGCCCTCACCTGTACCCCATTGTTCCCTGCCCATACCCTGATCCCTGCAACCAACCCCCCGCACACCAATATTCCTGGCTGGCCCCCTGTATCCCAATTCCTTCAACTAGCCCCCATACCCCGATATCCCCAGCCAGCCTCCCACTGTACCCTGATTCCCCCAACCCGCCTGCACCCTTTCGCTGATTCCTGCAATCAACTCCCCATACCTCAATATCCCCAGCCAGCCCCTGTACCCCAGTAACCCCCAGCCAGCCCAACACTGTACCCAAATATCCCCAGCCAGCCCCTGTACCTCAATTCCTGCAACTGGCCCCCTGGACCCCAATATCCCCAAGCAGCCCCCTGTGCCCTGATTCCTGCAACCAGCCCTCGGCTGTACCCTAATATCCCCCAGCAAGCCCTCCACTGTACCCAGCTATCCCCAGCCAGCCCCTGTGCCTCGATTCCTGCAACCACCCATGTACCCCAATATCCCCAGCCAGCCCCCCACTCATACCCCAATATCCCCCGGCCAGCCCCTCCATACTCTCCTGATCCCTGCAACCAAACCCCCATAGCCCTATTCCTGAAACCAGCCCCCACCCTTAACCCAATATACCAGCCAACCCCACACTGTACTCTGATATCCTAAACCAACTTCCTGTACCCTGATTTGTGAAACCAGCTCTGTACCCCAATATACCCCAGCCAACCCAACACTGTACCCAAATATCTCCAGCCAGCCCCTATGCCCCAATTCTTGCAACCAGCCCCTGTACCCCAGTATCCCCCAGCAAGCCCTCCACTGTACCCAGCTGGCCCCTGTATCTCAATTCCTGCAACCGGCCCCCCTGTACCCCGATATCCCCAGCCAGCCCCCCACTGTACCCTGATATCCCAAGCCAGTCCCACCCATACCCCAATACCCCCCAGCCAGCCCCTCACTGTACCCTGATATCCCAAGCCAGTCCCACCCATACCCCAATACCCCCCAGCCAACCCCTCACTATACCCTGGTATCCCGAGCCAGCCTCCCATACTCCAATCCCATTGGCCAATCCCCCCATAGCCCAATCTCCCCTGGACAGACCCCACCCCATACACTGATCCCCCACCCCGTGCCCACAGCCCTGGACCCCAGTTCCCCATTGCCCCAGGGGCGGGTGGCAGGATGCAGGGGGTTGGACCTGGTGCTGGGGGGGCCGAGCGGGCCCTGGAGGTGCAGGGCGTGCAGGCTGGGCCCCGGGGCGAGCCGGGCGGTGCAGGCGGCAGGCGGCTGCATGGTGAGCCGGGGGTGGGTTGGGGGGGTGAAGAGGGGCCGGGAAAAGGGCCGGAGAGCAGAAGTGTCGGCGGGGCAGGGAAAAGGTGGGGGCCCTGGGGTGGGTCGGGGGTGCAGGGAAGAGGCGGGGCCCTGGGGTGGGTCGGGGATGCAGGAACAGGTGAGGGGGTCCCTAGGGCGAGGCCGGGGGGAGCAGAGGGGTCGGCGGGGGGGGCATGGGCCTGGATTCAGGGTGCAGAGAAGAGGCGGGGGGGCCTGGGGTGGGTCGGGGATGCAGGAACAGGTGAGGGGTCCCTAGGGCGAGCCGGGGGAGCAGAGGGGTCGGCGGGGGCGGGCATGGGCTGGATCAGGGGTGCAGAGAAGAGGCGGGTGGGTCCGGGGAATGCAGGAACAGGTGAGGGGGTCCCTTAGGGCGAGCCGTGGGGAGCAGAGGGGTCGGCGGGGGCGGGCATGGCGCTGGATCAGGGTGCAGAGAGAGGCGGGGGGCCTGGGGTGGGTCGGAGGTGCAGGGACAGGTGAGAGGGTCCCTAGGGTGAGCCGGGGGGTGCAGGGGTCCGGCGGCGGGGCCGGGGGTGCAGGGGGCCGGTGGGGGTCCTTACCGTGCAGCGGGGCGGGGCGGGGGCCCGGCCGAGAACTCGCGGAAAGAGCGAGCATGGGGGCGGAAGAGAAAGAGAACAGCTGGGTGGGGAGCCGGCAGGGGGCCCGCGGGCGGTGGGGGGGCGGCCAGGGGGGCAACTGGAGATAGCGGGGGGACCCAGGGGCTGGGAAGGGGGGGCAGTGAAGCCCAAGGCTGGCGGGGCGCAGGGCCAGAACAGCTGGTGGGGGCCAGGGGACGATCAGGGGGTAGGTCTGCGAGTAGGGGGCAGTGAGAGTCTCGGGGGGACCCCAAGCGCTGACGGAAGGGGGCAGTGGGGTAGCAGGGAGACCTCCAAGGCTGGCTGTGGGGACTCCCGGGCTGGCAAGTGGGGGCAGGCGCGGTAGGGGGGCAGGTCTGTGAGTGGGGGACAGGGCTGGCCGTGGGACCATCGGGACTGGTGGGGAGACGGCAGGGGAGGGGGGGAAGGCAGGGCTGCAGTGGGGGGACAAGGCGGTCTCATGGGGCCCTCAAGGCTGGCAGGGGCGGGCAGGGGGCAGGAGGTCTCGGGGGGCCCCCCAAGGCTGGCGGGGGCTGGCAAAGGGGCAGGAGGTCTCGGGGGGACCCCAAGGCTGGCGGGGGCCGGCAGGGGAGGTAGGGAGGCAGGCCGGCAGTGGGGGGAACAAGGGGGTGTCAGGGCCCCCCAAGGCTGGCAAGGGGAGGGTAGGCGAGGTCAAGGGCCGGCAGTGGGGGACAAGGGGTGTCAGGGCCCCCAGGCTGGCAGGGAGGGTAGGGAGGCAGGGCCGGCAGTGGGGGTACAAGGGGTGTCAGGGGGCCCCCAAGGCTGGCAGGGGAGGGGTAGGGAGGCAGGGCCGGCAGTGGGGGACAATGGGGTGTTAGGGGCCCCCAAGGCTGGCGGGGGCGGCAGTGGGGGGACAAGGGGTGTCAGGGGCCCCCAAGGCTGGCGGGGACGCGGCAGGGGCGCTGGCCGGGCCGGGCCGGGCCGGGCGGGGCGGGCGCGGGGGGGGCGGCCGGGCGAAGGGAAACCGAAAGGGGTCAGAGCCGGCTCCCGCGGACACACAGACCCGACCATGGCCAAGGCCTGCGCTGTGAAAGTCAGCGGGGAGTCCCCGCCGGCAGGTGGGGGGCCAGGCCCCCTAGATCGGGGGAGTGCAGCGGGGGGCGGCGAGATCGGGGGTGCAGCGGGGGCGGCGAGATCGGGGGTTGCAGCGGAGGGCGGGTGAGATGGGGGCCAAGGAGAGGGATGGAAACGCAGTCCCGGCCCAGAACCCCCAACGGTCGTGCTCACCCCGGATCCCCCTTCCGACTTTTTCCCCGGGGAATCCCGAGCCGCCACGTGCTGCGGGGGGCGTGGCAGGAAAAGGTGGGGGCCCTGGGATCGTGGTCGGGGGACTGGATTGCAGGCTTCTCCTTTATTAATATGAGTCAGTTAAATATGCCGCTCCTGCGTTAGAGGCTCGTGCAGGGAAGAGGCGGGGGCCCTGGGGTGGGTCGGGGATGCGGAACAGGTGAGGGAAGAGGTCCCTAGCGAGCGGGGGAGCAGATGGGCTGTCGCGGGGGGGGGCATGGGCTGGATCAGCGGGTGCAGAGAAGAGGCGGGGGGCCTGGGGTGGGTCCGGGGATGCAGGAAACAGGTGAGGGGTTCCCTTAGGGCGAGCACCGATGCTGGAGGAGCAGATGGGGTCCCCGGCGGGGCGGGCATGGGCTGGATTAGTTGTGGAGCACAGCGTTGGCCGCACGCGATGTGCCAGAGAAGCAGGCGGGTGGGTCGGGATGTTTAAATATTTCTTAGTGTGAACAGGGTGAGGGACGCGGGTTCCCTAGGGCGAAGCAGTTGGTCCCCCCCCCCCAGGCTGAGCAATTCCTGTCAACATTTTTACCCCAAAAAATCTTTCAACTGGACAAGTTCCTGAAGGTAAGAACGCCCCCTCCCTGTGCACCCCCAACCCCCCTATGCGCTGTCAGTGCCCCCCAGTGCTGGGACCCCACAACAGCCCTTGGGTGCCCCCAGTGTCCCCTGCTGGGATCCCCCCCACCCCACTCTATCCTGGGGTCGTCCCAGAACACCCCTGCTGGGCTCCCCACTGTCCCGGCCCTGGGGTCTCCCTCTCCCTGTCAGTGCCCCTCAGGTTGGCCCTCGCACTCCTGCCCCCACTTTCTCTTCCTCTGGGAGAGTGCCCCCCCCCGATAACTTTACTGTTACCGCAGGAGGATTCATTGAACATCAAGGATCTCGCAACCCTCCGGGCCCCCCTGGATATCCCCATCCCTGACCCGCCCCCCAAGGATGAGGATGAGGTGAGTTTTGGGGTAACCTCCCCTCCCCCCGTGTTACACCATCCCCTGCTGGCGAGGCACTGACCCATTTCCTGTCCCCTTCCCCCCTCCAGGACTCTAGTAACATGGAGACGGATAAGGAGGAGAAGAAGGAGGGTGAGTTTTGGGGTGGTTTTGAGGGGGCAGGATTTTGGGGGGGCTGGGCTGGGCTTTGGACTCACCCCCTGTTCTCCTCCCGTTTCCCCCCCTACTCCCGTCAGCTCCAAAATGCGGCTACCTGAAGGGCAATGAGGCCACGGTGACACTGCTGGGCCGGGTCAAGCCGGAGGTGTGGGAGCTGAAGGAGAAATGTGTTTTGGTGAGCCCCCCTGAACCCTCCTCTGCACTGGTGCTGCGAGCTTCCCTGTAGCAGTGCCCCCAGGGCTGGGAGCTTCCCTGCAATGGTGTCCCCAATGGGTAGGGGTGGGGGATGCCAGGACTGGCAGCTTCCCTGCAATGGGGTCCCCAGTGGGAGGGGGTGGGGGATGCCAGAGCTGCGAGTGTCCCCACAGCAGTGCCCCCAGGGCTGGGGGCTTCCCTGCAATGGGGTCCCCAATGGGTGGGGGTGGGGGATGCCAGGGCTGCGAGCTTTCCCACAGCAGTGCCCTGGCCTTCTCTCACTGTCTCTCTATCTCCAGGTCATCACCTGGATCCATCACCTGATCCCCAGAATTGAGGACGGGAATGATTTTGGGGTGGCCATTCAGGTAAGGGCCCCCTCAGCCTCCCCCCCCTCAGCCAGTCTCCCTTCTACAGGCACCCCAGTCTCACCCCCATCTCCCCCCTCCTCCAGGAGAAGGTGCTGGAGCGGGTGACGGCCATCAAGACCAAGGTCGAGGGCTTCCAGACAGCCATTTCCAAGTGAGTTTCACCATCTCTGCCCCAGGGCATTGTGGGTCACAGACCCCCAACCATGTCTCTGCCCCAGGGCATGGTGGGTAATTGCTTACATTGGCTTTCATGGCTCAGGGAATCCTGAGTGATGCTCTACCCATGGGTGTCTGTGCCCCAGGGCACTATGGGTAATGGTCTGGGCCCACCCCCCCTCTCTCCACCCCCAGATATTTCTCTGAGCGAGGAGATGCTGTGGCGAAGGCTTCGAAGGAGACCCACGTGGTAAGTGATCGGGAGCTGCAAGCTTCTGCACAGCAGTGCCCTGAACCAGGGGCTGGGAGTCTCCAGGGCTGTAAGCTTCTGCACAGCAGTGCCCTGAGACAGGGGCGCTGGGTGTCTCTGGGGCTTTGAGCTCCCCTACAGCAGTGCCCTGAGCTGGGAGGTTGGGGGGCTCTGGGGTTGTGAGCTCCCCTACAGCAGTACCCTGAGCCGGAGGGTTGGGGGGGCTCCGGGACTGCGAGCTTCCCCACAGCAGTGCCCTGAGCCAGGAGATTGGGGGCTCTGGGGTTGCGAACTTCTCCACAGCAGTGCCCTGAGCCGGGGGGGGGGGGGG